>NW_017723367.1:0-756 GCF_001865875.1 Lupinus angustifolius
TCATCAAGAATGCCTAATTCTCGTCTAATTTTATAAAAAGGTTCTTCAGCCAAAGGTTTAGTGAATATATCTGCTAGTTGGTTATGAGTATCAACAAATTCCACCGACACATCCTTCTTTTGGACATGGTCCCTAAGGAAGTGATGCCTTATATCAATGTGTTTGGTTCTAGAATGCATAACATAATTCTTTGTGAGGTTTATAGCACTAGTATTGTCACATTTTAAAGAAGTGCACCTCAAATCTAAGCCATAATCTCGTAATTGTTGTTTAAGCCACAACACTTGGGCACAACAACTACGTGCTGCTATATATTCAGCTTCAGCATTGCTTAGGCAGGATCAAGAGACTAAAGTATTTCCCAAAACATGACAAGTACCACTTGTACTTTTCCTCTCAGATTTGCACCCAACAAAATCTGAATCCAAATAACCAACCAAATCACATATACTTCCTTTTGGATACCATAGCCCAATGTTAGATGTACCCTTAAGATATTTCATGATTCTCTTAAAGGAAACTAAGTGTGATTCTTTTCGTTTAGATTGATAGCGAGCACACAAACATACACTAAACATGATATCAGGTCTACTGACAGTTAAATATAAAAGAGATCCAATCATACCTCGATACTTTGATATTTCAATGTTTTTCTGCTTCATCCATATCAATGTAAGTATTTGATCCCATAGGAGTAACTATTGGCTTGCAGCCATCCATGTCAAATCTTTTTAGCAAGTCTCTACAATACTTGGA
>NW_017723368.1:0-486 GCF_001865875.1 Lupinus angustifolius
TTTATAAAGAGTGTAGTGTCGACCTTTCCTTTGTTGAAACATTTTTCAAGTAGAAATTTAGTTAGACGATCATATCAGGCACTTAGATAAATATAATAACAATGTTACCTATACCAAGGATTTTTCTTTTGATGTTCTATGCATAGGTAACAAGGCCTTTATTGCTTGAATAAATGATAATTTTGAATCTCCTCGTGCTATGTGCTTTGAACAGTCGTTGTCATGATAATACATTTATGCTTATGGCTTTCAAGCACTCCTACAAAAAAAATTGAAAATATTTTCAAGGTACCCAATGTGATTTGGGTCTTGCGGGGTTAGCACCTTTCCCAATCCAAACATATTGGCCAGATGGAATACCAACTTTTCTAATATGACATGAATTAGGAGTATGGCCAACATTTTTACAATAAAAGCATGTGGGTTGATGTTGATGCATCTTTTGTTTAGACTTGTAGAAAGAATGTTGATCAAGATTTTCTTTAG
>NW_017723369.1:0-1500 GCF_001865875.1 Lupinus angustifolius
TGACATGAATTAGGAGTATGACCAACATTTTTACAATAAAAGCATGTGGGTTGATGTTGATGCATCTTTTGTTTAGACTTGTAGAAAGAATGTTGATCAAGATTTTCTTTAGAAATATTATGGATATAATCATTCTTAGTTTTCAAAAAATTACTCTTTGTCATACCATCAGTTTTTTGGTTATTTGTGTAGTCTAGACCTCTTCGGTCATTGGTATGTTTTTGAGTATTTAAAATATTGTCCAACTTATGAGTACTCTTCTTGAACATATTCATTTCTTGATTTAAAGAAACAATTTTAGTTTCAAGAGTATCACATTTTGGACAATCAATGCACTTGTCATTTGATTTGGATTTTAAAGCATCCAAATCTTTTTGTAGAATTTTATTTTGACTCTCAAGAAGTTCTATAGTGTTTTTCTGATTTATGCACACTTTAGAGAGTCTAATAAATTCTTCATGTAATTCAAAAAAAGCGTTATGTAACTCATTATATGAAAATGTATCATTTGGTTCAGAGTTACTAACCTCATAATCGTCATTTGAACTGTGTGAAGCCATCAATGAAATATGTGTTTGCTCCTTAATTTTGAGTTCTGCATTTGAACCATCATCTTTATCTTCTGATATAACATTTGTTCTTCTACAATTCTTGTCCTTCTTTCTTTTGAAAGTATGATGCTTCTGTAAGGCTAGACAAACATGTTTTAGATGATCTGGTTTTCTGCATTTTGAGCATGTAGATTTTTGCTTTGATGTTGATGCTTCACTATTTGTTGTAGACCTTTGTACTTTTTTTGGCTCCATGTATCCTTTCTAGAGTGTCCCAAATTTCATTTGATGATTTTCAACTTGACACTACAAAGAATTTCTTTTCTTCAAGAGTCGACATAAGAATTGTTTTGGCTTTTAGGTTGTATTGGACCTTTAAGGTCGTATTGCACTTTCCTCTTGTCTTCGACAGTCCATGAACATTTTGGTTTTGGTTGTTTAATCCCATTAACAACCATGTATGGTATGAATGGACCTTCTTCTATTGAGTCCCATATATCTAATTCAATGGATTCTATGAAGATTCTCATCCTGATTTTCCAGAATGCATAATATTCTCTAATGAAAATCGGAGGTCTATTAATATCAGAACCTTCTCCTAGAAAAGACTTAGACGCCATCAAAAGTTTTAGGATCTTTGGGAGTAACTTACCCAAAATAAGCTCTGGTGCCAATTGTAAGACTGAGATTGCAACTAAGAGGGGGTGAATTAGTTGACTTAAAATAATGGCCACTTTTTCTGCAATATCAAGAGTTAAGAGCAACGAAAATAATTTGCAAAAAATAACAAGTAAATAATTGAAGAAATAAAGAGAGAAGAGAGTGCACAGGAATTTTATACTGGTTCACCTTCTTGTCCACCGAAGGCTAAGACCAGTACTCTTGCAGCACAAGAGATTTTCCACTAAATATTATGAGTTGTAATTACAATATCTCACCCCGAGACTTC
>NW_017723370.1:0-9038 GCF_001865875.1 Lupinus angustifolius
GTAACTCTATCCCCTTTCTTATCACACCCCGTGAAAGAAAGTATTTACAATGAATGAATAATTACAATAGTGGCTAGGATTACCTTTATAGGTATGAAATATAACATCACTTGTAATCCAATAACTCTCTTGTATACTAAGTAATATTGCTCAATAGGTCTGTAAAACTTTGAAACAATTACTTCAAGTAACTCAGATAAATTCTCTTTCGAAAGTTGAAGAATTGAGTGCAAAAGTGCAGAAAAATAGTGAGAGAAATTTTCAGAATCGTGTGAGAGTTGTATGAAAGTTGTGTATATGTTGTGTGTTGTGATTGTGAGTTTTAATGCCTTTATATAGGCTTTCTAATCAGCAAAAATGTCTCTTTGAAAGGGTAGAATTTGATTGGAATGAAACCATGTCTTTTGGGTTGAAACTCATTTACTTTGAATTTGAAAATCTGACGCAACAACTCTCAGTAATCGACTACAACATTGAGTAATCGATTACTCAAATGTTCTGTCCACTGATCATTTATTTTCAAATTAGAGTAATAGATTACAGGAAGTTGAGTAATCAGTTACTCAACTTAATAACATTGGTAATTTGTTACTCAAATACAGTAATGGAGTACTCTAGTCAGTTTTAAGTTGGATAACTCTTTTCTCACACTTGTAACCTGTTACTTAGATGAAGTAACCCGTTACACACTATTTTTGAAAATTGTTTTAAGTATTTTGAAGTGTTTCCACTTTCTTTAAAAAAATAGTTTGAGCATTACTACTATTGTATAATCAAGAGTATATGATAGAAGTACCTATTTTAGACTTAGACTAAAAGTCTTGAATATCCTTGAAGCTTGAATCTTTATTGTCTTCATAAGTATTCTTCCTTTTCTTCTTTTTGGTGATGTTGGTGTCTTCATCAAAACCATGCCAAGGTCAGGAGCAAAGATCTTCTTCACAGAATGAATGTTGGCTTCCTTCCTTGGAATATTGCTAAACGAGTTTCTTGTAGAATTAGAGAGTAGTAGGCGTCACCATAATCCCTCCTATCACCGTGGGCGGATGTAGACCCTGATTTAGTTCTCCATGGACAGTTAGACAATGTTTTGACTCTTTTCTGCTTTCCATTAGCCATCTTTTCATGGTTAGAGAGGTTCGATTATGTAATCGATTTAGGGTGATTTTGGGCTAGGTTTTTGAATTGGGGAAAATTCTAGGTTTTATAATTTATGAAGATTTTAGGGCAAATTGGAGACTAACTAGGCTTAATGAAGCTCAGTTTGTATTGCTATATGACTAGGAATGATCAATTTTACAGATTGACAGAAGAAAGGGTAGAATTTTTTTTGATTTAGGGTTTGAAAAGTCTTTCCCAAACACATACCGAATCTGATATATTCTACTATCGTTAATTGATTAATGCTCATCTTAATTAATTGGGACCAATTAAAGTCTTAAGCGTCTAAGTCCAATGAATCAATTAAAGGAAGACTTAATCAATTGAAGATAAAGATTTTTAAAAAACTTGAGCTACTGGAACTCAGTTTAATCGATTGTTACACAAGTTAATCGATTATCATCAGTAAAATTGAATAATGGAGTATGTTTTTGAGATTTACAATGCATGCCAAGACACTTAACCTAAGACTCTAGTCTAGACATAATTACACACTTCTAGCACATAAATATTGAATCAAGAATACAGATTAGAATCACAAGGGAAACATGCATTCAACATATATCATATAGATAAGCATATTTATCATGCAAAGTCACTCAATATCAATATCCAAACTAGTTGAGATATTTGATAAGTGCCAAAAATACCTAATTTTCATACACTTTTCATGGCACTTATCCTTGGATAAATTGAGAAAACCAACTTATTTCAACATTTTTGGATAAAATTTCACAACTTGTATATATGCTTTGTATATTTCTTTTGTACTGTATTTTGTAGGAGTTAGGTAGAAAAGAGAAGAATTTATCAAAGGCATACAAAGTGCTCAAAATAGGCCAAAATGCTCAACACATAAGCATGACTCATCAAAATTTGGCCTATGTGGAGTCAAGATGAAGCTACTCACTAAGCAGCTTAGCTTGGACCAAACCTACGCCCAACGTGACCTGGACACCAACCTGGCACGGTCAGACCAAAATTACACGGCCAGAACCAACCTGGCATGGTCGTAACATAAGTCTGGCACAAGCCAACCTTTTCAAGCAAATAGCTTAGTGGCGCACCTAGACCACCCAGCGTGGAACTACACACCTGACCAGGTCAGCAAGCACTAGGCCACATCACCACCAGCACGGTCAGAGCTGCTCAAGCAGGCAGCTCATCGATGCCACATTGGCGCTTAGCGATGTGAACCTAGCAACTTAGTCAAGTTGACTTAGCCACCAAGTAATTGTGACATCATGCATGACCTCACTCTAAGTAGCCTCCATAAGCTTTTCAGAGGTAGCTCACAATAGCTGAGCCAAGTAGCTCACCATAGCTTCGGTGAGTCAGCTCAAGCAGGTGACTAAGCTGCTTGGCCAAGTGACCAAACTCATGCTGAAGGGTTTGATCAGCAGCTTGGCGGTGGAAACAAGCAGCTCAGCGGGATCCAAAATGCCTATAAAAGGCACCTTCATTTCTTCACTTGAGACATATTGCACATAGTTGTATATTAATCTCTTCTCCTTTCTTTCATTTTAGGTTTTCTCTCATTTGAGAGTGTTTTTAGGTTGTTCTTAGGCTTTTAGTTCATAGAAATTCAAAGGGAGTGGAGTTGGCAAATAAGGTGCAAAAACATGATTTTGTAACCTCATTTGGAATTAAAAGCATCTAATCCTTGGATAGATGGCTCATGCTCCTACATATTGACTAGGATTATGGTATAAGTTATTTCTTCTCTTCAGTTGTATCTTATTTTGGAATCAATACATTCAAGTTATTACTTTCTGGTTAAGTTTTGATTCTTTATGAAGTTCTTAATGCGGTTTTAGCTTGATCACCTAAAACTTGATTTAAAGATCCAAAAATGGTTCTTCTTAAAGTGTTGACAAGTGAATTAAAAAGTATAACCTACACCTTAATTCACTTACCACATCAAGCATCTATTTTAAGCAACTTATGTTCAAGGCTAAATGATGTTAATGGAGCCTGAAGTAGGTTGTGACAACCTACTCCGACGAGCGACACTTAACTATTGTTTAGTGCATTACATAAGGTTTGAAAATAATCTTATCATTATAGGACACTAGATGAAGGATTTAGAAATGGTGTGTGGAATTAACCGAAAGTATAACACATAACTTGTAATTTTTTCAAAATCATTTGAGTCAAGAAATAATTTCATCTTTCATATCAATTTTACCCTCTTCAATTTGTAAATAGTTAGTTCTTTACTTTTTCAAGTTTCTTAGTTCATAAAATCACCAAAAGAACTTTATATGTTACTTTCTTACTTTTGATAAAATATACAAAATATGAGTACATTTCTATTAGGCAATTCCTTGTGGTTCGACATAACCCTATATACTATATTACAATTGAATCTTGAAAGAGATGCAAATGTAAAATAGTAAAGTGTTAACTTATAAATTTTATTTGTTGACAAAGAAAGAAACCTTGAATCAAAGTGCAATTTAATTCATAAGTTGTATCTTTGTGAAAAGGAAAAATATACAGTTATAATGATTGATCTAACTACTAAAATTTACTTTCAACCATTTACATTTCTGAAACTAACATTTATTTTCTGTCATTTAAATTATACAACTAATTATTTATTGCTTTATTTATTCCTTATACAAACCCTTCGAAAGAAGTGGTATGATTAACTTCTAACTTTATTATTTTGTCATTTTATTATTCTTTGATACCAACCTTTCATAAGAAATGGTATGGTTAATTTAATAAAATGAGATCAACATTTATGGTATGATTAAAAGAAACCCGAAAAGAGAGTAAATAAATAAATTCACTAACTAATTAAATATCACTCATTATCACTTGTACTAATTTGCTAAATTCATACCATTAAACTGACGTTGGAATGTATTCCAACAAGCCGAGATGGTATGAAATTGTTAATAATTCAATAAAGTTAAGTCGTTGATGAAATGAAATATTCTTGAAACCATTATACCGACGTTGGAATTTATTCCAACAAAGCCGAGATGGCGAGCAAAGATTAAACAAAGTAAATAAATAAGAATCATAAACTTGACTAAAAATAAACAACAAATAGCATTGCGAAGAAAAATCTCTTTCAACAATATTGTTCATCAAGAATTCCAAGTTCTCTTCTAAGAACAAAGAATGAATCCAGTGGAAAGGGCTTGGTGAAAATATCAGCTAGTTGTTTAGTGGTTTCAACAAATTCAAGCACACAATCACCTTTTTGAACATGATCATGCAAGAAATGATGTCCTATTTCTATATGCTTGGTTCTAGAATGCAAGATGGGATTCTTGGATAGGTTTATGGCGCTTGTATTGTGTATCTTTTATAGATTGAGATTGGAATCCATAAGTTGTTGCTTCATCCAAAGGATTTGTGCACAACACACACCAGAGACAATGTACTCCGCTTCAGCGATGGATAAAGCAAAATAAGCTTACTTTTTATTGTGCCATGACACTAAGGAGCTGCCTAATAGGTGGCAAGTTCCACTAGGGCTTTTCCGATCCAATTTACACCCAGCGAAATCAGAATCGGAATATCCTACCAAGGATAGTGAGGCATCCCTAGGATACCATAATCTCATATTAAGGGTTCCCTTTAAATATCTCATGATTCATTTAATAGTACTAAAATGTGATTCTTGAAGCATAGATTTATATCTCGCACACATGCAAATGCTAAACATAATATTAGGGCGACTCACATTTAAGTACAATAAAGAGCCTATCATGCCGTGATATTTAGTTACCTCTACCGCTTTTCCTTTTTCATATTTGTCTATGTAGGATGAGGATGCCATAAGAGTGGATGCTTCTTTACAATTTTCCATCTCAAATTTGCGAAGTGTTTCTTTGCAGTATTTTTAGTGGTGGACAAAGATGTCACTCTTCATTTGCTTCATTTGTAATCTGAGGAAGAAGGTAAGCTCTTCCATCATTAACATTTAAAATTCGCCCTGCGTTAAATAAAAAAACTTCTTGAAAATGAGGTCATTAATAGCTCCAAATATAAAATCATCAACATATATTTGTACTAACAAAACATCATTATTCGATTTTTTGATAAAAAGCATTGTGTCAACTTTGCCCCTAACGAATCCCTTTTCTAAGAGAGAAGTACTTAGTCTATCATACCAAGCTTGAGAAGTTTGCTTTAGGCCATAAAATGCATTTTTAAGTTTATAGACATGGTTCGGGAATTTATAATTTTCAAAACCAGGCGGTTGTTCAACATAAACCTCCTCTTGAATGAATCTATTCAAGAAGGCGCTCTTCACATCCATTTGGTACAATTTAAAGTTCATGATCGATGCAAATGCCAATAGCATCCTAATGGCCTCTAACCTCGCAACATAGGTGTAGGTTTCATCGTAATTGATACCTTCCTCGTGGTTGTATCGCTTGGCCACAAGGCGTGCTTTGTTACGTATTATTAGGCCAGATTCATCAAGTTTATTTCTAAAGACCCACTTAGTGCCAATTACGGATTGCCTTTTGGTTTGGGGGACCAAGTCTCACACATTATTACGTTGAAACTAGTTTAGCTCTTCTTGCATAGTTATGCCCAGGTTCTCATCCTCTACGACCTCATCTGTGATCTTAGGCTCTAATTGTGATGCGAAAGCAACGAAATTACAAAAGTTACGCAAAGAACTATGGGTTACCACCCCCGTAGTGATATCGCCTATTACTTTATCAAGAGTATGGTCTTTCTTGGTTTTCTACATCCTCGGCAAGTCCTGATGATCCTCATTGGCTTCTTGATCATCTTGATCCGCTTTGTCCTTTTCCGAGTCCTTAGTGTATGCTTCTTCCAAAGTACATGTAACATCATCAAACAAAACCTTTCTCTTATATTTTGGAGAAGATTCGTCAATATGAACATGGATCGATTCTTCTACAATCATAGTATATTTATTAAAAACTCTAAATGCCTTGATATGCATCGAATACCCTAAGAATATACCCTGGTAAGCCTTTGAATCAAATTTTCCTAAAGAATGTTTTCCATTGTTTAAAATAAAACACTTGCATCCAAAGGCATGAAGATGAGATATATTTGGTTTTCAGCCTCTCAAAAGCTCATAAAGAATCTTTAATAGTTGCATCCAAACTCAATTCATGACATAGCAGGTCGTATGTACAAGATCGGCCCAAAAGTATTTAGGCACTTTGCTTTCATTTAGCATGGTCCTGGCCAACTCCTCTAATACTCGATTTTTCCTCTCAACAACTCCTTTTTTTCTCGCAAAATTTGTCGAATAGGTGGTTCTCAAACTCACCATCATGGTCACTACATATATATATAAAATTTTTAGGTTAAGTTGGATTTGGATTTGCTTGGCAAGGCTTTTAAAGGATTTGTAGGCGTCACTTTTAGCACAAAGGAACAAGGTCCATGTAAACCTAGAGAATTCACCGACGATTACTAAGGTATAATAACTACCTCTGGAACTCATGATTTGCGATGGTCCAAACAAGTCCATATGAAGAAGTGTAGAAAGTTTCTTTAGATTTGAAATTAAGTTCTTAACTTGCTTACACTTTTGGAGATAACATTTTTCGACGCAAATGAGTTCTTAACTTGCCTACACTTTTGGCAAGTGTAGCAAGTTTCTTTAGATTTGAAATTAAGTTTTGGTAGACCAACAACTAAATCGTGAGATGACAATTTATCTAAGTGTTTAATATGTATGTGTGCCACGCGACTATGCCAAAGTCGGATGTCATTATCTCTAGAAATGAAACACTTTGAGAACAATGTAGTGACAACCTCCAAATTAACCATGTATATAATGTTTATACGATGACCAACAAACTTAACATTATTAGATATATTATCACGAATAATGCAACAATCAGAATCGAAGGATACTCAATTACCTTTATCGCATAATTGGCTTATGCTTAATAAGTTGTGCTCCAAGCCTTCCACATAGAGCATATTCTCGATCATAGCTTGAGAAGTATTGTTAATTGTCCTAACGCCAAGTATCTTCCCTCAGTTGTTGCTGCCATAAGTGACATACCCTTTGTCTTTAAGTGAGAGATCCAAGAATTTTGATCTATCACCCGTAATATGCCTCGAACAACCTGCTATCCAAATACAAGTATTGTCCACGCGTTCAAAGGTATACCAGCAAAACATATTACTCGTTTTATTTAGATACTCAGGTTATATTGGGTCCATTAGGCACACCAAACATAAGTACCAGTAGGCACACCATACTTTCTAATATAACATGCAATGGAGGTATGGCCATGTGTGCCGTAATATAAACATGTAGGCATGCGAATATGTGACTTTTTATGAGTATGGACTACATGTCTCCTATATGGTATTTTCTTATTAGTTAGAGGTTTATATCCTATTCCCATGTGGTTACCAACATTTCTCGATTCAACAAGTAATATGTTTAGATTAGCTCTACTGTATGTGAGCTTTGTGAGTTTTTCGTTGAAATTTGTATTCTTAGTTTACAAAGTCTCGCAAGTATCCCATACAACAGGTTGACATAAATTAATTTTAGACCAATCAAATGAGCTACAAGAGTAGATTAAATCAAGAGTTTCATTTTCCAATTTTAGCTCATCTAACTCTTTTTGAATTTTAATGATTTGTTGTTCATGCAATAGGATTACTCGTTTTCTATCTATGCTAATCCTAGGAAGCTTTTTCAATTCCTCATGTAATTCAACAAATGCATTATATAATTAATCATGTGTATGGGGAGTCATTAGAAAGATATGAAGTGTCAATATATACCTCATTCGCAACATCCTGACTACTTGAGCTGCAAGCATCTTGCGTTTTTACCATCAAGCATAGTTTCACAGACTCCTCATCATCATATGTGCTTGATGTTGATTCCTTATCGGGAGCATCCCGCACAATATATGCTCTCTTTGATTGGAAGTCTCGAGGAGTGCTCTTCTCAGATTCAAACCTTTTGAGATATGTTGGACATTGTAGCCTCATGTGTCCAGCCTTCCCACATTCATGGCAAGTGAAGCGCTCCTTTGGCTTCTTGTCTTTCTTGGTTGACTCTCGCTCTTCTTTCTTCTAAAAACTCTTGAATCCTCCTCTTTTCTTCAAGAATTTACGAAATTTTTGTAGTAGGAGATTCATGGTTTTCTCTTCCAGATCGGAGTCAGAATCATCATCCTCTTCCTCTTGTTGATCTTGTGTTGTCGTTGCTTTTAGAGATATGTGAAAGTGCACATGTCAAGATAGCACTTTGGAAAGTTGTCTCACTGTGTTTAGTTTTGATGAGGACAACTTGTGATTATGAGAGCTTGATGATCATCAACAAATCAACATGCTTAAGTCTCTAGATTGGTTATTAGACTTAGACTAGTAATTAGTTTAGGTTGAGTCTAAGGCTTAGGTAAACTCAATACATGTCTCATATGCATAAAACTTTAAATCATTTTAAGTTTTGAGATATGTCATTTATAATATGTTCATGCATCACATAAATACATGTAATCTGTGCATCCTAGGCATAAACTTAGTGTTGAACATGTATAAATTAAGTGCATAACGTATTTGAGTTTCGAAATTTGAAAATATACTTGGAAATATGCAGTTAATCGATTAAGGCATGATTTAATCGATTAACATAAGTTTTTGAAAAGTTGTTGAAACTGAAAACTTGGAAAAATAGAATCAGTTACGTTTTTAAAACACTTTAATCGATTAACCAAGGTCTTAATCGATTAACTGAGCTGCTGAAGTGATTCTTTATAAACTGCATTTTCAGAACTGAAGCCATAACTTGCATGTTGCATTTTTAAGAGAGTTAGAGCATATTTCGTGTTAATTGTTGCATCTATATGACATTGCATTTGTGAGATTAGAAAAGAGAGAATTCTATG
>NW_017723371.1:0-844 GCF_001865875.1 Lupinus angustifolius
TTCAAAAAGTTTCAGAAGAAAGAAGCGAAGGAATCAACAAACAAAGGCAAGAACACCAAAGATCGCTTCACTTGCCATGAGTGCAGAAAAGTAGGACACAAGCGATTTCAGTGTCCAACCTATCTGAAAAAGGTTGATTCAGAAAAGAGCACTCCCAGGGAATTCAAGTCTAAGAAAGCGTACATCATATGGGATGTACCTGAAGAGGAAACGACATCAAGCACCTCTAGTGAGGAGGAGTCAGCAAAGCTATGTGTGATGGCTAGATCTGACAACGATGGGAATTCAAGCACACACGAAGATAATCATGAGGTATATTCTGACACCTCATCCACCTCTGATGATTCACCTCCTTATGATGTATTATATGAGGCTTATGTCGAGTTACATGAGGAACTAAAGAAATTGGCTAGGATAAACGTTGATAGAAAAAGGGTAATCCTCATAAATGAACAAAAAATAAGCAAACTACAAAAAGAATTAGATGAATTGAAATTAGAAAATGAAACATTAGACCTCATCTATTCTTGTAACTCATGTAACTGCTCTAAATATAATTTATATCAAAAACCTGTCTGTGAGACTTGTGAGACTTTGCAAGAAGACAATTTTAAACTTAAAGAAAAACTCACACGTCTCACAAATAGTCAACAACAATTAGACACTATGTTAAGTCAAATAAGAAATGTTGGTGATCGTACAGGACTAGGTTATACTCGCCCTACTAGGAACAAAAGACCATATAGAAAACCTGTAGCTCGTCCTAAAAATAAATATCACAAGCACACACCTACATGTTTTTACTGCAAGACATATGGTCATACCTCATATTCATGTTACATCA
>NW_017723372.1:0-336 GCF_001865875.1 Lupinus angustifolius
ATATGTGGATAAAGAAGGGAGATGACTCCCCGATTACTAACAGAAAGGGACCCAATATCAATTGGGTACCTGAGAAAAGCAAGTGATCTTTCTGCAGGTATGTCTTCGAACACAAGGACAGAAATGGTACCTAGACAGTGGGTGTTCGAGACATATGACAGGTGACAGATCAAACTTCCTGGATCTTTCACTCAAAAGTAAAGGATACGTCACGTATGGAGACAACAACAAGGGAAAGATCCTTGGCACCGGAACAGTTGGTAAACCATCTCAAACTCTTATTGAGAATGTCCTTTACGTTGAAGGATTAGAACATAACCTCTTGAGCAAAAGCCA
>NW_017723373.1:0-705 GCF_001865875.1 Lupinus angustifolius
AATGGAGTTGTTGAGAGGAAAAATCGTGTTTTAGAAGAATTAGCGAGAACCATGCTTAATGAAAGTAATACCCCCAAATACTTCTGGGCAGATGCAGTGCATAATGCATGTTATGTTATAAATCGAGTACTTCTAAGGCCCAATATAAATAAAACTCCTTATGAACTTTTGAAAGGCCGTAAACCAAACATATCCCATCTTCACGCTTTCGGATGCAAGTGTTTTATATTAAATAATGGAAAGCGGGCTTTAGGAAAATTTGATTCAAAAGCCTATGAAGGAATATTTTTTGGGTACTCGATGCACAGCAAAGCCTTTAGAGTCTTTAATATATATTTAATAAAAGTAGAAGAGTCTATCCATGTACAATTTGACGAATCTTCTCCAAAAGAGAAGAGAAAGGTCGTATATGATGATGTTGCAGGTGCTTTAGAAGAAGCATACTCAAAAGACGTGGATAATGAAAAAGCAACCAATGAAGAATGTGAGACCAGATCTCAGGAGCATTCAGATATGCTTGCTGTGTGGAAAACCAAGAAAGCTCACCCAATCGACAAAGTAATAGGTGACATATCTACGGGAGTGGTAACCCGTAGTTCCTTACGAAATTATTTGTAATTTTGTAGCTTTTGTATCTCAGATTGAGCCTAAGACCATTGATGAGGCCATTGAGGATGTGCACTAGGGTATAGCTATGCAAGAAGA
>NW_017723374.1:0-2321 GCF_001865875.1 Lupinus angustifolius
TATATAACTGTTAAAAGAATCATGAGATACTTAAAAGGAACAACTAACATGGGATTATGATATCCTAGGGACGCCTCACTATCCTTGGCGGGATATTCCGATTCCGATTTCGCCAGATGTAAATTGGACCGGAAAAGCACTAGTGGTACTTGTCACTTGTTGGGCAGTTCATTAGTTGCATGGCACAGTAAAAAGCAAGTATGTGTTGCTTTGTCCACCGCCGAAGCGGAATACATTGTCGCTGGTGTGTGTTGCGCTCAAATCCTTTGAATGAAGCAGCAATTTAAAGACTTTGATCTTAAACTGGAAAAGATCCCCATTAAATGCGATAATACAAGTGCCATAAACCTATCCAAGAATCCCATTTTGCATTCTAGAACCAAGCATATAAAAATTAGACATCATTTCTTACGTGATCATGTACAAAAAGGTGACTGTGTTCTTGAATTTGTTGAAACCTCTAGACAGTTAGCATATATTTTCACCAAGCCCCTTCCACGGGATACTTTCTATGTTCTAAGAAGGGAACTTGGAATTCTTGATGAACAATATCTTGATTAAAACTGTTTAGATGTCTGCTTTATGTCTTGCCTCTATATGTTTATTTGTCTCTTGTTCTAAATGATATATGTTGTAGTGCAAAATTATACCTCATGATAACTTCTTTTCGTGATTAAAAATGTGTCGATTAATTCGTTAAAATGCATGCATAAGCCCTAAACTTTCCTTATGCGTTAACTTATAGGGTTCTCATTAGCCCCTATAGGTTAACCTGATGGGTATCCACTCATTAGAAATTCATGTCTTGAAAACAAGGGTTAATGACCCTAAAAGGTTGTGGTCCTCAATCTTTTATATACATTTTATCTGTTTGTTATATGTTTATATGCTTAAGTATTTATTCTCCTAATAACAATTTAGATAGCTTGTGATTTTGAGGCAAATGGTCGCATATCCTTAAGGAAAGGAAAGATTACCCAATGGTTAAGTAAAGTGTTTTTATGTTGCTTTCCTAATAATATTTATTCTTCAATTTGGACCCTAGGTTTAGCTGCGGCTTCAGCTTCAATTTTTTTCCACCTAGAATATAATAGTCTTCAAGTGAGGGGCTTACATTTAGGTTGTATTAGGGGAGCTCTTTCCTTCTGTCAAGGGGCATGATTTTATATACCTCTGTTATCTGACTTTGTTATATACCCTAAATTAGTCACCCCAAATTAAACCCTAGGTTAGGTTTGCCCAATCCTTCTCTGCTCAGTCCAACATAAATTCTGGTTCTACATTAAAATGGAGCAAGGTCGCGCAAAAATGTTCAAAACTCCTGCCAATCGTGGACGAAGACAGGAAGCTGGCTCATCATCCATTCGGGACCGCGGTGACCCATTCTACTCGCTCATTTTGCAAGAAACTCGTTTGGCAAAGTTCCAAGGACGCAAACCCACTTATGTAAGGTATGTCGACTTAACCTGGATGGCGGAACAAAATTTCAGTTTTCTGCATGATATGGAAGCTCAGGGAGCCATTAAATTTCTGGAACTAAAGGGGCAAGTTTACCCTGCTCTAGTTAGGGAATTTTTATGCAAATTTCAGATATAAGGATGGTAAATATTGGTCTAGAATTAAAGGGACAAGTTTACCCTGCTCTAGTTAGGGAATTTTATTCAAATTTCAGATATAAGGATGGTATATACTGGTCTATGATTTTTGGTAAATTGTTTGAGATTAGTGATGAACTGTTTATGAATGTCGGTGGATTGTCATCTTCGGGTTATGGAATAGGCGATTGCTCATGGGTTAAGGATAACTTTGATCCTACTGAGGTTTATAAGTCATTTCTTAGAGGACCTCATTTGTATCTTCCGGGTCAACTGACCAAGGCTGGGTCATTATCTGTTGAGAACAGGCTGCTACATTATGTCATTGCTTATATCCTAGTGCAGAGGAACACAAATCATGCGCATCCCACTGTGAATGATTTACGTTTCAAGTACGCCGTTAAGAATAATGTAATGATTAATTGGCATGAGGAAATATTGAAGATTATGAACAGTGTGTCTCTGTCTCAGTCGAAGCTGCTTCCCTACAGTATATTCATTTCACGCATTGTGGATTATTTGCATATCGATGTTTCTGACACCATCATTGTTGAGTATACTGATAAGGATCATCTGGTTTGTGAGAGTCTAATTCATAAAATGGGTATATACAAGTATGGTACTGCTTGGCAATACCAGGAAGAATACACTACTATTGATCTGGAGCTGTCCAGTGATGATGATCAGGGTGGCATGGGTGATCAGAATGCTACAAATCAGGGGGAG
>NW_017723375.1:0-782 GCF_001865875.1 Lupinus angustifolius
ATTTTCAAGGGTTGAAGGACTCATACTTTGCAGGTATGGAACAGTATGAAGAGCGTCAAACTGCCTATTCAGACAACCAATATCAGTCGGTGAGAAATCTGATTCAATCAACAGCCGAAGCTCAGAATGCCTTTATTCGATCTATTGCTGAAGCTCAGAATGCATTGTTTTGTTCTGAATTTCAGAAGTTGTCTATGCTGATCAGGGGTGACCAGAACATTGTTATTCATGATGATGAGATTGATCCTCCTCCACCTCAACCATAGTTTAGAAGACTCTAGACCTAGGACATCTTACCCTTAGGTTTATTTCTTCGTTATTGCACTTTATGGACTCAGTTGTTGTCACTGTTTCAAGACTTATTTGTGCCTTTTTTTTTGTCTCTGCTTGACATATTATGGTTTATAATGGTTGCTGAATACTTTTACTCTTTAGTCTATGTTATTAGTTTTGTGCTTAATTATGTCAAAATAACTTACTTGGTTGTGTGAATGGTTCTTGATCATATGAGATGTTTATGGTGCATAAATTAAGCTAGTTATTGCACTATATTGCTGATCATGCTAATTGATATGGTAAATCTTGTATGCCATTCTCTTTACCTCTTAGTTATTTTATTGTCTAAACAAACGCATTTAAGGCATGATTTAATATGTTGTTTTATTTGGAAATATGTTGTTAATCGATTAAGGCATGATTTAATCGATTAACATAAGTTTTTGAAAAGTTGTTGAAACTGAAAACTTGGAAAAACAGAATCAGTTACGTTTTTGAAACACGTT
>NW_017723376.1:0-679 GCF_001865875.1 Lupinus angustifolius
ATGTTGCATTTTTTAGAGAGTTAGAGCATATTTCGTGTTAATTGTTGCATCTATATGACATTGCATTTGTGAGATTAGAAAAGAGAGAATTCTATGCTTTAGGATTGAGAGGCATTTCATGTTTAATTTCTCACTATTTCACCTCACATGTTCATGCATTCATTGATGTTTTTGTGAAGATTTTGTATTCTGTAAAATCTATTTTCAACTAATACATTGTCATGTTATATGAGACTTGTGTTAGAGTTTTAGAGTAAGATCTTAATTGTCTATTTTGAGCATCATAATTGCTTTAGATTACTCTATGTTTTTGTTGTAAAAAGTGTTGTAACTTTGGGAATCTCAAGGTGTCTTAGCACCAACAAGATTGTGTTGTATCTTCATTAGCTTAGTGTTCTTGATAGAAAGAATAGGTTCTTGGCAAGGGCTACACCGCAAGAAAGGTTTTCTTGGGCGGTAGAAGGGAGTCAAAACCAAGGAATAAGGTTCTTTATTTTCAAGTGAATATCTAAGTGTTGTAATTGGAAGAATTGCTTGTAAAACATTATTTCAATTATAGTGAAGAAAAATCTCCCAGATCAGCCGGGAGGCCTGGATGTAGTTTGCAAGTGGACAAACAAACAAACCAGGATAAAAATCGTGTTGCAGGATCTTTTTCTCTCTTTCTCTCTTTATTGCT
>NW_017723377.1:0-25146 GCF_001865875.1 Lupinus angustifolius
AGGTGTATTTTAGCCACTGATACCTAACAATATGCCTTTCTTTTTCCTATCTGAATCCTCTTTTATCATTTAGCGCCCTAACTCCATCTCGTGTTCTCGTGTTCTTGGAGGTTGCCATTTCCTGTCAAGATAACGCAAAACTTTGTTAGTTAATTCTCCTTTAGCAAAATATTTATCAAGGGCAACTAAATGGTTGACAATGTGAGTAAATCGCTTTTGTATTCCACTAATAGATTCATTTCATAACATGCGAAATAACTCGTATCCATGTCTTAGCGCATTTAGCCTAGTGCGCTTAACTTCGCTCATGCCTTCATGGGTCACTTGTAAAGTGTCCCACATTTCTTTCGCATTTTGGCATTGTGAAACCCGAAAGAAGTCAGCATATGATAGGGCCGATGTGATAATGTTTTTAGCTTGAAGGTTATGCTGAACCTTCCTACACTCATCATCGGTCCAAAGACTTTTTGGTTTTTCTTTGGGTTCATCGTCCACCATGTGGAGTGGAACTAAAGGATCATTGACCACGAGATTCCAAAATGTCCATGTCAATTGCCTCAATGAAGATCTTCATGTGCACTTTCCAGTAGGCATACCCCTAGCCACTGAATATCGGAAGGTGGTTGATGGATGCACCATCATCGCCAAACGAGTTTGTGGAAACCATCGTATTATCCTCTAGGATTGAACAAATACACGATCAAGCTAGCACTTTCATACTAGCTCTGATACCACTTGTTGGCTATCAGCAGGTCAAAATATACCTAGAAGGGGGTGATAGGTGTTGCGGATCACTTGCTCTACTTTTCCTATATTTTGTGCAAAACAGAAAACTACTGCACTTAATCGATTAAGCTTGGTATTAATCAATTAATCCGTGCTGGACTTAATCAATTATGCATGTGGATAATCAATTATGTTGTGTTCTTGCAGATTCTTGATTTTACTGGTTTCTTGCAACGCAAGTTACCGATTACCAAACCTTATGCAATTAATTGATTACAAAGATTATAGAATGATATTTATACAGAATCAATTCAATTAAGAAGAATATAGCTAGCAAAAGTAAATGAGATTAGGGTTAGAAAATTGTGCACGAGGAAATTTTTATCCTAGTTTGTTTGCGGTCCACTACAAACTACATGCAGACCTCCCCTTCTGATCTCGGAAGATTTTTCTTCTTCATTATTGAAATATTGTTTGAAATACACAAACTTCCAATAAACGATAAAACTAAGACACAAATATCTTGGACTCTACAAGCTTGACAACCTCGGTTTGACCTCTTTGTCTCGTCCACTCAGATCATATATCTTTTCGCGATTAGGCCCTAGTCAGGTATCGCTTGCACCAAGACCTCCTAGTCTTCATGAAGAACAACCAGACCTCTTCTTGAAGTGATGTTTCTCATCAAGAGATCACTTTCCTTGATTAAAACATAATTCGAGTTTTCTTGAGTACTTAATACTCGAATATAACAATTCAAACTCAACTCTAAAACTCTAAGCAAAATACTCACAAGAACCTATTCTATATGAGAAAATTATGCGAATATTTTCGCACAACAGATTTCACAATTTTTAGAAAATAGAATTTTCTTACTTTCACTTTAAAATCAAATCAAGAAAACAAGAATGAATGATATGCATAAAAAGCTGTAGAGATGCTTGCTACAACTTCAAG
This sequence comes from Lupinus angustifolius, assembly GCF_001865875.1. NCBI lineage: Eukaryota > Viridiplantae > Streptophyta > Magnoliopsida > Fabales > Fabaceae > Lupinus > Lupinus angustifolius. Next base: position 1,684 of record NW_017723377.1, read on the forward strand.
TTCTAAGCCCTATTCAACATGCTCTTATTCTCTATACTTTTCTAATGCAACCTATATGACAATGAATGCTCAAAGATATTCTTAATATGCAAGATATGAAAATATGAACCTTATGCCAAATGGGATAGAGTTTCAGCATATATATTACTCATACTGATGCTTCTATTAATCGATTATTCATCCATTTAATCGATTAATGAGATGTTAATAGTTAGTTTTTTTGTTACGTCTTAATCGATTATACAATGTCTTAATCGATTAACACACCATTAGCATCAGATTGGTTAGCTACTATAATTCACGATAATCGATTAGACATAGTACTTAATCGATTATATTGATTGAAAATATTTTTCTTGATGTAAGGTAAACTACCTATATGATATACACATGCAATACATAGTTTTCAAAATATAATATCTTTAATGTATAATACTATGTATGTGAATGCACGAGCCTACTTTATCACATGATATCTAATTGTGATGTCTCAATTTTAATCTTATTTATATTAAGGCTCTTATGAGACTCCATCTAAGATAATCATCTTAAGACTTTTAATAAAAGTAAAGCTTAAAATATCCTAAGTCTATAGATGCAACCCTTGAGTCTTTGGCTCTTTGTTTGTTGTACGATCTTCAAGCTTACTTGCATGTCCGTTGTCTTCATCGAAACTTGGATTAGCAATGTGAAAGTCTTGACTCTATGTGCTTTCAATTCTTGTTTAAATTTTGAATTTTTGAAATATGTGTCATAATGTTAAAATCAGTTTTAAGGGAAGAATCAAATTCCATCTTTTTTTTCTTCAATAAAATAAATGAGAGATTTGGCACATGTGATAATTCAAAATACTATAAATAATAACGTCAGCCTCTCATCACCAATGACCATTTTTTATTTCCTAACAAATCAACAATCCCAAAAATATCTCATTCACAACAAATCCATATCGTCCACAACAACCTCAAAATGTCTCATCCACAACAACCTTAAAATGTCTCATCCACAACAATCTCAAAATCTCCTATATACAATAACCCAAAAATCATTCCACAAAATCCATATCAAACCCTCAACAACCAAAAATATTCATACCATCCACAATAATCCAAGATCTCCCATACACAAGAACACCACAAAAAAAGAGAAAAAGTACAAAGAAACTCAGGAGAAATTATAATTGCATTAGTATACATTGTAGAAAAGCTTCAAATACATGCCAAAACCATATCCTTGTGTTTGTGCTTTCACATAAAGTCTCTACTTTCGCTACATGTCTGTTTGGCATTGGTTAGTTCTTTTGCACCACTTTTCCTAAAGTTGCAACATTCCATTGTTGTTGGAATCAGTATGAGATGTATGTCATTTTCTTTACTTTCTTTTATAGTAGTTTTATTTTTTATATCAATAATTGGATTAGCAATAATAATTATCATGATTGTACCATATAACTATAACTACATCAAAAAGGTAAATGTATAAACACTACGCTCTTTGAATACATACTGCAACGTTCTTTTTAATAAATATTTACTTTTTGAGGCAAAATAGGTAATTAATTAGTTTCGTACTAATATCAATTTAAAACTTACTAAAAAAATATAAAACAAAGATCTATGAGTCAATAAAAAAATGAAATAATATTTACCTCAACAATTTTAAGGTATGATGCGGTGTCAGATGTAAGGGTTACACTTCATTTCCTTATAATTAACAAGGTTAATTATATTTCCATATCCAAACAAGATTTTTATAAATAAAAAACAAAAAAAATCAGAATTTCTTAATCATCTTTTAATTTGAGATGCAGTATCGGACGTAAGGGCTATGCTTCGCTCACTTTTAAAAAAATAATTTAAACGTGACTTCTTTTAAGGAATAAAATCAACCCAACCAACAAGCCTTTTTCTACCCAAAGAACTACATAGTCTTGATTCCAAAAAAAAGGTATACGTAGGACCAAGATCATGTCTTGTCAGACATAATAATAAAAATAAAGTATTTTCTTTGGTAAATATATGGTAACAATATAATTAATAATACATGCATTATAGTAAGGGTATCGTTCAAACGAGCAGCTAGAGTGTTAATACCTTCCATAATCTGTAATTGACTCCCGAACCTGGATATAAAAAATCCAAAGCCCAATGTGATTGGGCCAACACATATTTTCTACATTTTTGACTCGAAAAAAATATAGTGGTGACTCTTATAAGGTCGTGCAGCCTGTAAGAATGAGATTGCAACTAAGAGAGGGGAGTGAATTAGTTGACTTAAAATTATGGCCACTTTTTCTGAAAAATCAAGACTTAAAGTACAGCGAAAAATATATGCAGAAATTAAACAAATAAATAATCAATGGGAGAAGAGAATACACAAGGATTTTAATACTGGATCACCTTCTTGTCCACCGAATGCTACATCCAGTACTCCTGCAGCACAAAAGATTTCTTCACTAAAGATTATGAGTTGCGACTACAATATCTCACCCCGATATCTCTATGTACCTTACACACTCCCTAATCCTTATTAACTCTTGGAAAAATACACTTCCAAGTGATTCTAATCCCCTTTCTTATCACACCCTTGTGAAAGAAAGCATTCTGCAATAATAATGAAGAATGTACAACAATGGCAGATTGCATTTACAAGTTTGAAAGTAATATAACTTGCAATCCAATCAAATCTTTTGTATACTTAGTAATAATGCTCTTTATAAGTTGGTAAACTTTGAAACACTTTACTTTAAGTAACTTCAGAAAAATGAACTTTAAATTTTAAGAACTAGTTGCCAAAAGTGTAGAAAAATATGTTCAGAATGTGTGTAAGAGCTTTTAAAATTGTATAAGAGTTGTGTGTTTGTGTTATAAGATTCAATGCCTTTAAATAGACTTTTCAATCACCCATAGTGCCTATAATAAAACGTAGGAATAGATTGGAGTGAAGACATTTTGTTTGGGATGAAAACCTTTCATTTTGAAATATGAAATCTGATACAACACCTCTCAGTAATCGATTACAACCAGTGGGTAATCGATTACCCAAATATTCTGTCCACTGGGCATTTAAATTTTATTTAAAGTAATCGATTATCGCAAGTGATTAATCGATTACTCAACTTCATTAAAACTAGTAATCTGTTACTCAAAGACAGTAATGGATTACCATGATTAGTTTTAAGTTGGATAACTCTTTTCTCACACACATAACTTGTTACTTAGATGCAATAACCCGTTACACACTATTTTTGAAAATTGTTTTGAGTATATTAAATTTTTGCAATTTTCTTTTTAAAAATAGTTTGAGCATTACTACTATTATATATTCAAGAGTATAGGATAGAAGTACTTGTTTAGACTTACACTAATTTTTCTTGAAGCTTTGTCTTCTTTTTGGTGATGTTGGTGTCTACATCAAAACCGTGCCAAGGTGAGGAGCAAAGATCTTCTTCATACAACCAAAAATTGGGGCGCGATATTGGGTCAATGTGAGTAGAGACTGATAGGATTAGTGATCTATATGAGGGTGATAGGGAGTGATAAGAGAGGTATGGTGATAGGGGTTGAGTTAAGAAGTTGTTGTGTATGTATGGTTGGTCAGGGCACAATGGTAGTCTTGTAGATTGGTAGGTATTTTGGTGAGTCTAGTGCTTTTTCATGTGAGGGGTGGTTGTGTTATGTTTGGTGTATGTTGGGTAGTGTTGGTAAGTTGAGGACTTGGAGAGTCTATATGACGTAAAATGAGATTTGAAGAGGGGTCAGGGAACATGTCATCATATAGTGGAGGAGTATGATCAATAAGGAGAGGAATTGTGAGTTCATGGTCTGAATAAGTGGGTTGTTTATTGTATGGAAAAATGGTTTCATGAAAAATCACATCTCTACTCATATCAAGAGACCTGGAATCCAAGTAGAGAGACAATATATCCTTTTGTACCTTCTTTGTTGCCCAAGAAGATACACTTGCTTGACTTGGGATCAACCTTAAATCTATTAACAGATAGAGTGCTTGTGAAGCAAAGTGAGCCAAAAACCCTCAAAAGTTCAATGTCAGACCTAGTGTTGTATAAGACCTCATGATGTGACTTTCCATCTAAGACTGGTGTGGGCAATAGGTTGATGATGTGCTCAACATGTCTGATAGCATAACACCAATACAATTTTGGAACTTGAATTTGAATTAAGAGTGCTCTTGCTACATTCAACAAGTATTGGTGCTTCCTCTCTAGCACACTATTATGTTGAGGGTATATCTACATGATGTTTAGTGCTTGATTCCTCTATTAGATTAAAATGAAGCCATGGACAACTCAACACCATTGTCACTTCTCACTATTTTTAGCTTGCTTGAAAATTGAGTATTGATCATAATGATGAAGTTATGTACCACTTTCCTTGCTTCACCTTTGGTTCTTAACAGAAAAACCCATATGTACCTTGACTTATCATCAACAACAGTTAAGAAAAATTTGTGTCCATGCAAAGAGAAATTTGAAATTGGCCCCCAAATATCTCTACATTTATCATGTCAAAAACGTATAAAGATTGTGTTTGGCTAGTAGGATAACTTAATCTCTTTAGTTTAGCTAAATGGAAGACATCACAAGTATGTTCTTTATTGAAGGTTATAAACAGATAATTGGCTATTATAGTTTCTATACAAGCATTGGAGGCATGTGCCAATCTATAATGCCATAGACTAGATTTTGAATGATTTACAGAATTGGAAAAAGAAAAAGATTCTTTATGATGGTGCCTAGTTTTCTTCAGTACATAAAGGTCATGCATGATCCTAATTATACCAATCATCCTCAAAGAAACTCCTTCCTGAATTTGGCAAGAAAATTCATTAAAAGATAATATGCAGGATGAGTTTGAGGTTAAGTTAGGTATAGAAAGAAGGGATGGTTCCTGAGATGTATGCAATTACCATAAAACCATTGGGAAGTTTGACAGTAATAGATTTGATTTTGTAGTATCAAGAAAAGAGTGACAAAGATGTACTTATATGGTCAGTGGCTCCACTATCTAAGATCCATGATACATATTGACATTTAGAGTTAGGGGTACCTTTTCCCTTTAAACCCTTTGAGCAGTAGGAGTGCTGCTTATGCTTATAACACTATTGTGATTTGTTGCAGAGATTGTGTTGGATTGTTGCAACATGTGGACCAAACCCTCATACTGTTTCTGACTCAAGCCAAAAACTGCCTCATCCTTATCATTTCTAGCGAGACTCTTGCTCCTTGTGTCACAAGTCATTTTTGTATTCCTCTTCTTACCTCTTGTAAACTGAAAATTTGGTGGGAAACTAGGGGTTCTATAGCAGGTATCAACTGTATGACCAATTTTCTTGAAATGAGTGCAAAACTTCCCTAAACTCACACCCTTGCCCCATGTTGCCTTATTTGTTGATAATTGGTTTCCCTTTCCATAGCTAGATTGCTCATATGATCCTCTACCAAAATTGGTCCTGCCTGCATTGGACCCCCTTTCAGGTGCACTTCCCTTCCTCTGCCATCATCATCTTAGTCTGTGATTTGTCTTTCTTGCTAACCAGTTTTCTTGAAATGAATGCAAAACTTCCCTGAACTCACACCATTTCCCCATGTTGCCTTATTTGTTGATGCTTGGTTTCCTTTTCCATAGCTAGATTGCTCAGACTATCCTCTACCAAAATTGGTCTTGCCTGCATTGGACCCCCTTTCAGGTGCACTTCCCTTCCTCTGCCATCATCATCTTAGTTTGTGATTTGTCTTTCTTGCTGACCAACTACAAAAAGAACTCAACTCATTGTGGGCAGAGGATCAATTAGAAAGATTTGAGATCTCATAGTTCCATATGAATCATTTAATCCCTTCAAGAATCTAATAATTTTGTCCTCTGATCTGTGTTCCTTTATGTTCTTCATGGCATGAACCTCACAGTCACAAATTGGAAGGGGCATGTTTGTGTCCCCACAAGATCTTCAACTTAGTGAAGTAATCTATGATACTCAATTCCCCTTGTTTGAAATTTGCAATTGATTCTTGTAATTCAACAATGCGAAATAGGTTCCCTTGTGAGAATCTTTCCCTTAAGTCATCCCATACCTCATAGGCCTTGCCAATCCATAGAATACTTTGTGCAATTGAGGGTGATACTGATATTATGATCCATGATGTCACTAGATTGTTTGCTCTTTGCCACTGCTTGAATGTTGGATCTGTCTTTGGTGGCATTAGTATGGTCCCATCTACAAACTCCAACTTTTGCTTTGAGATTAAACTCATCACCATCGATCTTGACCACTAATGGTAATTGTATCATGTGAGCAGAGGTGATACAAAGGCTGAGGCTGGGTTTTCTGAGGGATGTATGTAGAAAGGGGATTGATCTTGTGAAGAATCCATGGTCAGGGTGGAAGTGTTTGTGAGAGAAGACATGATGTGTGTTGAGTGTAGTAGAGCTCAGTATGAGTTTTGATACCATATGAGAAAAGAAGGATGAAGAGGAGTGGATTTGAGAGATGAAGAATGAGCTTGAATAGCTAGATAACAAGGAAATGAATGAATGAAGAGTTGAACAAGTGAAGAAGAAAGGATTGAATAACTTCGTAATGAATTTGATTGATTAGTGAAGAAGAATTGAATTCAATTACAAACTAGTGAAAGTTGCTCTTTATAGAAGGATCTAACAACCTCTTTACAACTAACTAACCGAAAATAGAAAGTGCACAAAATGTACAAAATAAAATACACATGCATAGAAATAAAAGAGAGCCTTGTTCTTGCATCTGCTCATGTGTTCAAGTTTGAAGCTAGGCCAATGAATTTATCGTGCTGTATTGGCCGAGAGTTGCAGTCTTAGTTAGCTATAGGATGGGTTGTGGTTAAGTGAGATTTAGCTAATAAGATTTGATAAGTACTTTTCTAGATGTAGAAATATAATGTATATTATCTTCATAAAAAAGTATTTTCAAAGATGATCAACAAGGTCTTTATTCATACAGGTAACAAAAATCAAAGATATGATAAAGGAAATAATGTATTATAGTATACCAATTATGCTATACTCGAATTATACTTTTTGCTATTTCGTATTGTTTAAAACATATTAAGTAATTAAGGCAATATAATTATTTAATTTTGATATATTATTAGTATAAAAATATGAAATATTATATTATTATTAATTAACGAATCATTGCATTCCTTTTGTCGTAAATCATAATTATTAATTTGTCAAATTATTTCAATTTTTAAAATTAAAACAAACCCATCAATATGAGCAAGCACAACATAATTGGTAAATCTTTGAACAAGCACAACATAATTGGTAAATAGAACTATAGAAGTACACGACTCTTCATCTTATTTATATGTATATGAAAATACCAAATCAATCATAATCATAGGAGTGAAAAACATCCATTAACAACGCTTTATAGCACAAAGCTGTTAAATACAATATGAAAGATAATCAATAACATTTTTTTAAGTAAGCCTCGTTAAATTTGATTAGTAGATATAGTTTTGATTGCATTTTCTTCAAGGATTGTTATTACATGTTTGCCTAAGATATTCAATAACATTTTTTAAGCAAGTACTATTAATTTGAATCTATTTAACGGTGTCTGCTTAAATGAGTGTTATTAAAGATAAAATTATTATAATGAGCGCTGTTAAAAGTCAAAGATTCAAAAAACACTTGTTTTAGTTATTAGATAATATGTATTTATGAAATTATTTAATTTTATTTTGAAAGATATAACTTGAGTAAATATGACATGAAAATAATCCAAATTGTTAACATAAATTCATGCTAGTTTTTCATATATAACACAACTTGGTCATACATTATTATTAAAAAATATTCTAAATTATCAACCAATATTATTAAAATAGAATATTAAGATATATGATTTGACACAACAAAAACTTATATTTGCTAAGTAAATTATGTTATTTGTCATTCTGTTATCAAAAGTTGAACATAGTATGACAAATAAATAATTTTAAAGAATTTTGATATTCAACATCACTTTTTAAGCAAGTGTTGTTGATTTGAATCTATTTAACAACACACTTGCTTAAATAAGTGTTGTTAAAGGCAGTGTTATAAAAATTGGTTCGTGCCGGTCGGTTCAACCGGTGAACCGGTCTCAATACTGGTACTGTACAGTAATTATACCGGTCATGCAATCATACCGGTTAAAACCGGCCAAAACCGGTCAAAATTTGTCATACCGGCCGGTTTTCAATTGAACCATACTGGTCATACCCGCCAGTTTTTATATAAAATAATTTTTTTTATGAAATCGAAAAAAATATTGATTTTTCAACATTAATAATAATATATTATATTTTTATATCTAATTTCGTCAATATGCGGTTTAATTAGTGAACCACCGGTTGAATCGCTATACCACTATATCAGTACCGTAACCGATTTGATGATCGGTACAGTACTAACAACACTGATTAAAGGTAACATATCAACAACATTCATTACAATAAGCATTGTTGTTAAAAGTCACACATTTAACAATATTTGCTTGAATGAGAGCTGTTAAAAGTCATATATTCAAAAAACACTTGTTTTATTGAGCACAAATCTTTGCAGATTTAAAAACAAAACCTCACACACAATAATATATATATTGTTCAATATTCTATTTTTCTTACTCTTCTCCTCCTCTTAGTTTATCTCTTCAAGCAAGTTATTAGCTTTTGGTTTCTATTTTCGAGTACAATGTAAATCATTATATTATTTTCCCTTATTTGTTTTTCTTTGATTCACTCTTGATTCACTCTTGTTGCTTGCATTTACATTTGCGTTAATTGCTTATTATATAATATAGGAAATGTCAAGGTTGAAGCTAAGTGGATCTGTTGGAGATTTACCAACCTTGCAATCTCTATATGTATTTCTTGCATTTGCCTATTATTTTTTCATCCATATTTTTTTATGTAAATTTTGATTTCATTCTTATTATGTTGAATCTAAACTATGTCTTTCTATCTTCTTATTTCTTCAGTCAAGGGACAGAAGAAATTCATGGATTTGTCCTCTACATCTTTATCACCTTCATCCCTTTCATTAATGCGTGTAATCTTTTGGGTTAATGGATTTGAACTAAAGGAAACCAGTTCATGCAATGGTTTATGAATTGAGTTTTCAGAATGATGTTTCTATTGTCAAATCTCTAATAAATATGATGGAATTAGGCATGTTTGTTACATGATTGATATAACGTCTAGAGAGATTTTGTCTTATTTAAAAGTAGACATTTAATCGCATCCGCTTCAGTTAGCTAGCGTGGTTAAATATTTATTTTCTACAGCGTTCAAAAGCGTTGTTGAGTATAACCCTATATTTTATTGTGCTCATATAGACAACGCCCAAGAAGCATTGTTGAATAACAATTTTAAGTGTTGTTATTTTGTTATTATAGCGTAGTACCAATTATGCTATACTTGAACTGTACTTTTTGCTATTCCATAATGTTTAAAATATATTAAGTAATTAAGGCAATATAATTATTTAATTTTGATATATTGTAAGTATAAAAATATGAAACATTATATTATTATTAATTAAGGAATCATTGCATTACTTTTTTCGTAATTCATATTTATTACTTTGTCGAATTATTTCAATTTTTAAATTTAAAACAAACCCATCTAATTAGTGCAAGCATCGAACTGTTATGATAACAACTATAAAAAATAAAAGAAATCTTTGAACAAGCACAACATAATTGGTAAATAGAACTACAGAAGGACACGGCTCTTCATCTTATCATTATGTTGTATGAAAAATACCAAACCAGTCACAATCATAGGAACGAAAAGAGTTTTAATTTTTATAATGATCAAGGAAAATCTTAGCTCTTAAATAACTTGCGAGAAAATTGTCTCTACATAAGGTTTTTTGACACTATTAATACAACATTTATAATTAATTTAATTTAGCACTGAGTCTTAAAGTAAAGATAACACATAAATAATGCAGTAAAAAGTTACATTCACTTTACACATATTAAAGTGAAAAACATCTTGGTAAAATAACATAACAAAGTAACAAACAAACAAATCTTTAAGATAAATAATAAATATTTTTACTTTTGAAGTGAATAATAAAAAATCTGATATTAGCAACGTTATTCAGACCCGTGACCTTGTTCCAGAAAAACACATATAACCTTCTATTTTCGCTCAGACACAACACTCTCCTCTCAGAACTGTTCACTGTTGTATTCTGCGAAATTCATCAATGGCCGAAGATGAATTTGATTTCGCTAACAAAATCCCTCCTTCCTTCGATCACGTGGTACATTGCTCATTCCTCGCATTCTATTCTATTTCAGATCTATTTCAAAAACTCTAAACCTCGTTCTTTCTTTCTTTTTCATTTTTTTTTCATTTTTAAATTTTATTGATTGAAAATGTATGTTAAATTAAAACCTCGGTCAAAGCTTGCATGTTCTCTGAAGCTCAGATCCTTGGATTTCATTAACAATTTTGAATAACTTCTTAGTTTTTGGATTTTGTTAATCTTTTGCCTTTTCTTCCTCTAAATTCAGTAAGTGGTGATAATATTTATGAATCTGTTTATGATTTTGTTGCATTACTTGTGGAATTTCTTAATGTGTAAATTGGAGTTGATGTATGGATTAAAAATTTATTTTTTTCAATCAATTGTGATTTGAGTTTGATTCCCATCCATGCTTTATATGCTAAAATATTGCTATTGAGTGTGGAAAGTTTCTGGCTGTGTTCAAATCATGCATGCAGTTAAAGTGCTCTGATGATTTTTCATACTCAGGTTAAGGTGCAGGTTTAATGTTTTTTTGTTCATTAAAATGGGATATGCATATTAAAGAGTTCCTTTTCCTTGCATGCATACTAAAGAGTTCCTTTTCCTTGCATGCATACATTTTGAATTAAGATAATCCAGCTTCATGTATTAGCTACATTATCCTGGATTTTCTAGGTGCAGTTGCAGTATAACGTTCTGAACAGAGCTTCTACTAATCTTATTGTTTCAAAATTGACTTTTGCTAGTATATACTTGGAAGTTGCTATTTTTTGGCAAATTCTCTTTCAGACCCTAATATAGCTTGCAGGGGTTTTAAATACCAAATGTCGGTGCGTAATGTTGCAGTCATGGATGCATTGTGGCCATTGCGCGCTGATGGAGCTAATATGCTCTGCATCTTGGCATGATGCAGTTGTGGATGCTACTGCATAGTAGTGAGAAGTTGGTGCGAGCAATCCGCAGTTTAAAACCTTGCAGATTGCAATTTTGTGTACACACTAGGGGTATTAAAGTAGCCTATTCGAATGTTAAAACCTGGCCATATTGAATCACTTTTTTCCTGTTGTCATTTCAATGCTTGCTGAAATTAATGGAGGTTCGCCTTTGAAGAACACTATTTTAAATGTTATCATTTGCATGGTTGGTTTGTGACAATTGTCACTTGTCAGTGGCAGTGAATTTCATTTCTTATTACTGAGTGTTCTTCGATATGAAGTGTTTTTTATCTTACATGTAGGGAAATGTGATTAAGGAATCTGGCTCCAAAGGGTTCAACCCAGGATTAATAGTTCTTCTGGTTGTTATTGGGTTGCTGCTGACGTTCCTTGTTGGAAATTTTGTACTCTACACTTATGCACAGAAGACTCTCCCTCCGAGAAAAAAGAAGCCGGTCTCAAAGAAGAAGATGAAAAAGGAGAGACTGAGGCAAGGTGTCTCTGCACCTGGAGAGTAGATACTTTTACTCACTCTATGTACTGTGTGTTAAACTATACTCTTTCGAGAGTTTTGTCAGTCTGTTGTGTCTGGAGTCATGTAAATTTTCATCTTTCCACCCCGTGTGCTGTTGCTGTTAATTCTCACCTTTAGTAATATATTTGGGACATGTGTTTTAATGATTGGGAATTTGGGAGTGAATTAAGTGAATGTGACCCTGAAATAATGGTGACTTCCATAAATGAGTCACTGAATCCAAATCCCCCAAGAGTTTGCATACAGTAGTGGACCCACACTTCCATTAGGGTGAACATGCAGAACCTGAACAAAATAGGATATATTACCTTTATAGTTAATATTATTTTGCACCCTTAGTTATATGAAATTGCACCCATACCACTTGATTATCATATTTTGATGCATTTCGGACCACTTAATGCAATTTGCATCTACTATCTTAGATCCACCACTGTTTGCATAAGTATTTATTATTTAGTTTGGTATGTTTGTGAGTTGAGTTTTGGATGGAAAGGAATGGAAAGGGAAAGCTTCAGAGTTATTTTACAATGTATTTCATGGCTCACAAGTCTTTTATTTTCCTCCAAAATTCAACTTGTAAATAAACCCTAAGGAGATATATATCCTCAGTTGCCAACGTGGTAAGTTTAACTTGAATTCATGTCAAGCACTCAAGGTGGCAAACATCAAAACTATGGAAGGTTTTGCAGAGTGGAAGGGTAGCCTAAAGTGAAGGCAAATCTAAGGAGATATATATCCTCAATGTGTTTAGTTTGTATTCAAGGAGAAAAATTGTTGAAGAGGGTAGTCACCATTTTTTTAGAAGATTAGTCCAGGTTAAATTAGAACTGATTTTTTCTGCATCACAAACAACATTTGGAAACTTTCCAGTGATAGCTTCATGACAATTCTCTTGCAATTACTCAATAACACTAGAAGTTACTTTGACCAAAGGTTATGAAACCCCAACCGGATTGGACAGTCCAACCAATTCAGTTGCTCATAATTGAATCGGTCATTATTAGGATAATCCGGATTTGTCAAGATGATTATTTTTAATTAAAAATGGGACGTGTTAAATGTGATAGAGACTCTTGTCTCTTGCAACTTGCAAAAGCTGGAGCATCATCACTGACCCTCATACCACCCCTGTCACCGGTCGTGGCACCATTATCACCCATCAACGTTGCCAACTTGAAAAATGTATTGTGCAAATGAAGAGTTTATGGAATGTATTGTGTAGTATAAATGGGTTACGTGGCCAATCGACCATATGCCGGGATGGGCTGAACCTCTATACGTGACAAAATATGACCTAAATATTCACTATCCACTTAAGCCTTAGTTTGGTTGTAAAGAGAAAAAGAGGAAAGAAGCTGAGGGGAGAAAAGTTGGAGAGAAAGATCTTTCCCTAATTTGGTTGAGATGCAGTAAGGGAGGAGATAAATAAAAAACATATAGGATTCATCAAAACTGTTTCTCATGTGAGGAGAAAGTAAGAAGAAATATGAAATTATGAAATCAACTCCTTTAATCATTCTCCACATTATATTATTATTTATTTTTACACATAATTTTTCACCATTTATTTTTCTTACATTTTTTTGCTTCATAAATTTTTAATTAGTAATAAAACATTTTTTAGTGTAAGGGTATTTTTGTTATTACAGAATTTATATCTACAATTTATCTTCTCTTTCTCTCATACCAAGTAATGCAAAAATCTACTTTGTTTCTCACTTTTTTCCTCTCACCTCTCTCTTTCTCCTTTTTTTCTCCTTTTATTTTCTACCCTTCAACCAAACAAAGCAAAGTACACTCATAGAATTTAGCAAAAAAAAAAATATGATTTGCTAAAACAACAAAAATCGAGTATAGATGCTCCAAATGCTCATATAAAGAGTGACTCTAAATCAAAATGAATTGAGATCTTCTATCCCAATTCTTTATGCCTAATTTATTACCACCCATAGGATTTTGACAAATATGTATTAAATGAATATTAAATTAATTTTTAATTTAACTGTACATGGTAAAATTTGATTGGTTGGAATAGAGAGATATACTTATTTTGGCATAGATGATTTATGTTCCAAAAGTAGATGATCCATTAGTAAGCTTAAAGAGCATCACTAATAATTTATAATAACCATAAACAATAGGACACTTTATTTTGTTGTGAGTGTCATCTAAATCAAGTCTAATTTGGTGTTATTATGAGCATTTATAAATCTTAGAAAAAAATATGAACACCAGATAACTCATTAAAAAGCTCATCAATTGTAGAAATAGGAAAAACATTATTGACTATAATGTTATTTAGATTATGATAATCCACATAAAAATGCTAAGTCCCATATTTGTTTTTGAACCAACAAAATTGGGGAGGAGGTTCGAATAGTATCTGAGATAATTATTCATTCTTTTAGAATTTTTTGCTAGTAGTACAATCATAGCCTCCTTTTAAGAATGAGGGTAATGATATAGTTTAACATTGACCGGTGGTGTATTAGTAAGAAGGATAACTTTATGGTCATGAAGCTTAGAAGGGGGCAAACCTTCCAAGGGAATGGAACAACTGAAAAGTCATCTAGTAATGTCTGAAAATTTTGGTTGGGGTGTTTGACTGTTTGTGTGTGTCACTAAGTGAGTGTAAATAGAATGGTCTAGGTGTATGTTTAGTTGGATGAGGTGTTACCAACACAGGAAAAATGTCTGCAATAGCATATGTGAATGAGAAAGTCTACAATTGATAAAATGTGGCCACGGTTGGGGTAATGAAGTTTTAGCCCATCAAATTTAGAGGTTTATTGTCATGGGTGAATGTTATAGAGTGAATTCCAATATCGATGTTACCAGATTCTATTATGGTGTTAAAGGAAGCTAGGAATCTTTTGAGGAATTCGAAACTTCAAGAATTAAGCTATAGAGATCCTTAAGATGAATGAAAAGAATCTGAATTTGCTTAATGAATATAGTGCTGAATTACAGAAAGAGAAAGTAGGAATTGTGTACAAAATCATTCCTTGCCCTTCTTACTTGCATCACAAGCAACTAATACTACTAACTACCACTAACTAACTTTCCCTCCAATACTCAATGACAATTACAATTATACCCCTTAGTAGTAATGACTAGTTACAATTATACCGTTATCATTGCCCCTCTCATAAAATCATTCTTGTCCTCAAGGATGAAAATGAGGAAACTTGGTACAAAGGTCAAAATAGAATTCTCAAGTTGCATCTTCAGGAAGATGATTTTTCCATTGAACCAACACCTTTGTCACTGCTCTCCCTCTTCTTTTGACAGTAATTCTGTCCAAAATTGCTTTTGGCTCCTTCGAATCTGTAACTTCTGGAAGATGTAGAGGAATATCTGAAGAAGTCACTACTTGGCCAATGTGTTTTTTTAGCTGTGAAACATGGAACATATTATGCACCTTCAAATGAGTAGGCAACTACAACTTATATGCCACTGCCCCCACCTTGCTAACTATAGGAAAAGGCCCAAAATACTTAAGTGATAGCTTTTGATTTCCCCTAGCAGCCACAGAGATTTGTTCGTAGGATTGTAGCTTCACATAAACCAACTCCCCCACATCAAATTGTTTATCACTCATGTGCCTATTAACAACCTATTTCATGCGATTTTTGGCTCTTAACAATTGGAATTTTAGAACCTTTAGCATTTCCTCACGCTTTGCTAAACTTTTGTCCACTAGTTGTACTTTTGATTCCCCTGGTAAATAAGGAAGATATGTAGGTGGTGGCTGTCCATAAACCACCTCATATGGGGTTGCTTGAATGGAAGTATAAAACGTAGTGTTGTACCACCATTCTGCCAAAGGTAACCACTTGGACCAATGTTGAGGATTATCTGCACACATACATCTTAGATAAGTCTCAAGCTCTCTATTTACCACCTCTGGTTTCCCATCAGTTTGAGGGTGATATGCTGTTGATAAATTGAGTTGAACCCCTTGGAAAGTCATTAGTTCTTGCCAGAATTGACTAATGAATACAGGGTCCCTGTCACTTGTGATTGAATATGGAAATATATGAAGCTTAAAGACATGATCCAGGAAACATTGAGCCACAATACTTGCCCTGTAGGGGTGTGCTAGTTTCATAAAGTGAGCAGCCTTACTAAGTCCGTCCACCATCACATAGATGACTTGCTTGCCATGAGAATTAGGTAGCCCCTCTATAAAATCCATGGTGATATGCTGCCACACATGTTCAGGCATAGGTAATGATTGTAATAAACCTGGGGAAGCAGCATGATCATACTTACATCTTTGGAAGGTTTGGCATTATTGAATAAAATTCTTGACATCCTTGTTCACGCCTTTCCAATGAAGAACAAATTTGACCCTCTTACTTGTTGCATTCCTACTTGAATGACCCCCTGTGGAAGCATTGTGAAACCAGTGTAAGAGATCTTGTCTGAGTTGAATGTCCTTACCCACCACCAACTTACCCTTTCTCCTCAATTTCACTCCATTCCAACTGTAATGCTTGTGAGATGATGAGTCTGCTTCCAATTGATTTATAATCCTTCTAAGGTTGTGATCATTACTCCAAGATAACTTGATTATGTCTAAGATAACAGATCGAATATCATAGACTAC
This sequence comes from Lupinus angustifolius, assembly GCF_001865875.1. Classification (NCBI taxonomy): domain Eukaryota; kingdom Viridiplantae; phylum Streptophyta; class Magnoliopsida; order Fabales; family Fabaceae; genus Lupinus; species Lupinus angustifolius. The sequence continues at coordinate 18,070 of NW_017723377.1, forward strand.
CAATGCTAAACATTCTTCCTTTTCTCTCCTGGACAAGGCATCTGCTGCCACATTATCCTTGCCTTGTTTGTACTCAATTGAGAAGTCAAACTCCATGAGTTTAATTAGCCATTTGCAGTAGTAAGTCTCTGATCTAACATGTACTTCAAACTTCTATGCTCTGTCTTGATAAGGAAATGTTTATTCAAGAGATAGTGCCTCCATTTCTGCACTGCAAAAACTATTGCAATCAGTTCCTTTTCATATGTAGACAATGCTTGTTGTTGTTGATTCAAAACTCTACTAATGAAAGCAATAGGATGGTGATCCTTCATGAGAACATCTCCAATCCCTTGCCCTGATGCATCCACTTCTAACACCAAATCTTTAGAAAAATCAGGTAGTGCTAACACTGGGGTGGTGGTTAACATTTGCTTCAACTTCTGAAATGATGACCTAACTGTCTCAAACCATTTGAACCCATCTTCTTTTAGCATATATGTCAAAGGCCTTGCTATTACTCCATAATTCTTCATAAATCTTTTGTAATAACCAACCAATCCCAAAAAAACCCTCAATTGTTTGATAGTAGTGGGTAAGGGCCAATTATGTACTGCCTGAACCTTGGCAGGGTCAATAGAGACCCCTGCTACTGATATAAAGTGGCCCAAGTACTCCACCTTAGCAACCCCAAAGTAACATTTTGATTGCTTTGCAAATAACTTGCGTTTCCTCATAACAGCCAAGACATCTTCTAAATGTACCAAATGTTCCTTTAAAGCATGGCTATATATTAGTATGTCATCAAAGAATACTAAGAGGAATTTCCTCAAAAACTGTTGGAAATCAGTATTCATTAAACTTTGGAATGTGGCAGGAGCATTAGTAAGGCCAAAGGGCATCATCAAATATTCGAAATGGCCAGTATGAGTCCTGAAAGCTGTCTTGTGTATATCCCCATGGTGCATTCGGACTTGATGATATCTAACCCTCAAATCAATTTTTGAAAAGACAGTTGAGCCATACAATTCATCCATAAGGTCCTCCACTAATGGAATATTGAATTTGTCTTTAATTGTGGTTTTATTCAGGTCCCTATAATCAACACACAACCTCCAAGAACCATCTTTCTTTCCGACCAAGATTACAGGGCTAGTATATGGGCTATTACTGCATTGTATGACACCTGAATCTAGCATCTTTTGCACCAGGTTGTCAATAATATCCTTCTAATGTCTTGCATATCTATAAGGCCTTTTGTTCACTGGTTCACTAGCCTGCATCAATGGAATTCGATGATCATGAACCCCCTCTGCTAGGTGGTAGTTGGCTTGGTGTTGAAAACAAGTCAGCATATTGTTCTAACAATTTTTGTATGGGCTCAAGAATCACCTCTTGGAAAGCATGGGTGGTTAAGGAGTGCATTAGATTTCCTTCATCTCCATCAACTTGTATCATAGACAAGTGAACTACCTTATCCAACATCTTCTCTAAATGTTGATTCTTCACAGTTTTGCACCTTAACTGTGATGATCCTCGAAGTACATACCTCCTTCCTTGGACATTGAATTCCATAGTCAATTTGTCAAAGTTCCATGTGATGTCTCCTAGTGTGACTAACCACTCAATGCCCAAAACCACATCACAACATCCTAGAGGAAGTACATTACATCAGAAGTGAATGTTGTATGTTGTATAGTCCACGTAAATGCTCTAACCACATATGAAATTTTAACTTTGGTCCCATCAGTAACAGTAACTATTAGTGGTTGTAACTCATCTATTCTACATCCCAATTGTTTGGCCATATGAAGATTCAAAAAATTATGAGTGTTGCTACTGTCTATTAAGATATATAAAGGCCTCTTCTGGTGCTTACCTGTTACTGATGTACACCGAGGGGGACAATCTATAATTTGTCGAGGACAATCTTACAAGTAGGCGAGCCACTTGGAGTTTACATTCTTGGAAGGAAATTATGATAGTTTTAGTTATTATTTTCAATAAATTGAGATTTTAATCTCATCAAGTCTCATTCAATGCAAGGATCATTCAAGAAAAGAAACAATTCAAGTCTGATTTAAAGCATTTATGTCTTATCCAAGAAAGGCAAGTAGTAAAACCTTTTCATTCAAAAAGGGGCATGTGAATCTTTAGGCTTGAATTCAGATTGTCAAGTATCAAGAGGCAATCAACCTACTCAAATTAGAATTCCAACTCATGGCCAAAAAAACATGAAGATCCAAACATTTATGAGCTTTCCTTTTCAAGCCTTTTCCTTGAGGAATTCGTCCACATTCAAAGTCATAGAAGAAAGGCACAAAATAAATAAGCACATGACTTAATACTCAAGGGAATTCGACCAAATTTATGCCAAGACAAATCTACCAATAAACTCCCACTTAAGACCAATTAATTACATGTTTAATTAGGATTTTAAAATTCAAATAGGACTTAGTCAAATTCAAAATTCCTATTTATGTATTCATTTTTAGCACAAATGAATTAAGTTGAATTTTGTTTGGATTAATTCCTCTTTAGTTGAGTGTTGCTCCTAACATAGAATTTATCAAGGGTCCATCTTTGTGGCGTTCATAGGCTTATCTTCATTGGTGTGACACCTTAACGTTGTTCTTATCAAGGATCCTTCCTTGTGGCGAACATCCTTGGCTTATCAAGCTACTTTGCTTATGGCGCCTCCATCTTCATCTTTTTTCCATTTTCTTTTATCCAACACAAACACATAACACTTCATAAACAAAAAATAAACACCAATTCAGCCCAAACGCTAATTCCATACGCATTTCACCTATAATCACACAAAAAACATGGACATTCATATAAGTGTTATTCCGCGAGTCAAATTTAGTTTCAAGCAAGAACAATCGACAAATAAACATAACCCCCTTCAAGGAGGTTTCACATCAAGTGGTATTAGAGCCATTTCTTGCTTGAAAGGTCTAAGTCATGTCGCATGGTAAATCTTTCTTGGTGAGGAAACTTTTAGAAAATCAGGTTATGGAAGATGAAGCCAACCAAAGGGACAACATATTTCATTCCAGATGTTTGGTCCAAGGTAGGGTATGCTTATTCATAATTGATAGTGGTAGTTGTGCCAACATGGTTAGTTCAAGATTACTCTCAAAGCTAAATCTTGTGACTAGACCACATCCCACTCCTTACTGGCTTAAATGGTTAAGTGAGGTTGGGAAAATAATTGTCAATGAACAAGTTGAAGTTCTCTTTTCTATAGGTAAGTATGAAGATGATATTATTTGTGATGTTTCTCATACGGAGGCCATCCATATACTTTTGGGCCGCCCATGGCAATTTGATAAAAGAACCATGCATGATTGCTTTCAAACAAGTTCACATTTTTACACAAGAACCGAAAGATGGTTTTGTCTCCATTATCTCCTAAGAAAGTAAATGAGGATCAAAAGAGATTGAGAGAAAAAAATGGAGGATGAGAGAAAAGATAAGGAAAATGAAAAAGAAAGAAAAGAAAGAGAGTGTGAAAAAAGATGTGAAAATAAAAGTGAAGAGAAGGAGTTTGAAATGAAAAAAAAAATAATTTTGGAAAAAAGTGTGCAAATGAGAGTGAGGGAAAGATTGAGGAGGAGAAAAAAATTCATGAGGGTGACGGAAAGAGCAAAGAATTTTTTTTACAAAAAAAGTGGGGTTGATGATGTTTTAATTTCAAAACAAGTCTTGAACCTACCACATTATGAACAATTTTTATTTACTAAACCCTCTAATGGAAGTCCTTTGTCAATCTTTGTTAAACAATGTTTTCAGGAAATTTGTGAATTCTTTTCCAAGGAGAAACCACCTGATCCTCCACCTTTAAGAGAGGTTTTTTTACATTACCTCCAATGGATATCTTTCAATGGGTGATGTTTATGTGCTGAAGAAAAAACTCTATGATGTAGATTCAACTTTTATAGTGAAAAGTGGATTTTCTAAAAATCAATTTTTACTAATAAAGTGGATTATCTTGTTGTTGCTGAATTATTCATTAGGGGTATAACCCATGATGAATATGTGGAGAGTTGGTTCTAACAATTCAAAAAGGTGGTCTTTGATCTAGGAGGTGATGGTGCCTCAAATTTGAGGACAAATTCTTTTCAAGAAGGAGGGTATGATGTAAACCAAGGGGGGCAACCTATGATTTGTGGAGGACATTCTTACAAGTAGGCGAACCACTTGAAGTTTACATTCTTGGAAGGAAATTATGATAGTTTTAGTTATTATTGTCAATAAATTGAGATTTTATTCTCATAGGTAGTCTTAGGATTTATTTTAAATTATTGTTACGTATTTTTATTTATTTAAATAATGTAATATGAGGGTTGGGAATTTAATTATTTGTATCATGGTCCATTAGTGGCCAAGTAGGTTGATAGGCATGACTAAATCTCTTAAGTTCAAGAGGGAATGGGCCAACTTAGTACAACTAAGGAACACTAAAGGGGATTTAACCAACCTAGTTTAATCTCATCAAGTCTCATTCAAGAAAAGAAACAATTCAAGTCTGATTTAAAGCATTTATGTCCTATCTAAGAAAGGCAAGTAGTAAATCATTTTCATTCAAAAAGGAGCATGTGAATCTTTAGGCTTGAATTCAGATTGTCAAGTATCAAGAGGAAATCAACCTACTCAAATTCGAATTCCAAGTAATGGCAAAAAAACATGAAGATCCAAGTATTTATGAGCTTTCCTTTTCAAGCTTTTTCCTTGAGGAATCCGTCCACATTCAAATTCATGCCAAGACAAATCTACCCTTAAACTCCCACTTATGATCAATTACTTACATGTTTAATTAGGATTTTAAAATTCAAATTAGGACTTAGTCAAATTCAGAATTCCTATTTATGTATTCCTTTTCAGCATAAATGAATTAAGTTGAATTTTGTTTGGATTAATTCCTCTTTAGTTGAGTGTTGCTCCTAACTTAGAACTTATCAAGAATACATCCTTGTGACATTCATAGGCTTATCACCATTGGTGTGGTACCTTAACCTTGTTCTTATAATGATCCTTTCTTGTGGCGAACCTCCTTGACTTATCAAGCTACTTTGCTTTTGGCGCCTCCATCTTCATCATTTTCCATTTTATTTTATCCAACACAAACACATAAAAATTCATAAACCAAAAATAAACACCAATTCAATCCAAACAGTAACTCAATACGCATTTCACCTATAATCATACAAAAACATGGACATTCATATAAAAGTGTTATTTCGCGAGTCAAATTTAGTTTCAAGTAAGAACAGTCGACAAACAAACACAATCCCCTTTAAGGAGGTTTGCATCAGTTACTCTCACTGTTCTGAAATTTGCTACCTTGTTAAGGCATTTACAGAAATGAGGGCTTCATCAAATTGACCATTAGTTCCCTTTACAGAGTCCCCCTGCAGTTGACTGTCATCTCCTTCATCTTCCACCTCCAAGAGATGGATTTGCAATTTCTTGTGAGATAGTTCATGCTAAGGTGAATAAGGCTCATCACAAAAATAACACAAGCCCTTGGCCCTTCTTTCATTCATGAATGTTGGAGTCAAGTTTCCTACCAACCTTTGGCTTAACCTTTTGTTGCTCTCCTTCCAGTGATGGTTGTGGTTTAATAGACAACAATGGTTTATTGGCAGTAGGAGGCCTATTTCTCAATGAAAGACCCACTTGGGCATTACCACTATTTGAAGATTCATAAAGTTTTGTCAATGCAAAAGCTTTCCTTATTGACTGTGGCTGAAACATTCTGACCATCATTTGAACATCATTTTTTAACCCTCCCAAGAAACAACTTAAGGTGTACTCTGAAGATAAATCTAATCCAGTGATAATCACATTAAATTCCTCATGATAATCATTAATTGTACCCTTTTGCTGTAATTTCATCAACTCTGCCATTGAGTCGTAACATACCTACCTGAATCTTTCTATTAACACGTTGATATACTCAACCTAACTTGGCAAACAATTCCACAATGATTTGACATAAGCATGATGCCATCTCAAGGCCTTCCCTTCGAAATGCATAACCGCTAAATTGACCCTTAATTCTTCTGGTGTGTCATCAATCGTGAAGAAAGTTTTACATTGATACACCCATTCTCTGGAAGCCGCTTGTGTTTGAGTCACATTTGCCATTGTCTCTCCCAGGATTTTTTTTTGCTCTTATACCAATTGCTATGGTGTTAAAAGAAGCTAGGAATCTTCTGAGGAATTCGAAACTTCAAGAATTAAGCTATAGAGATTCTTCAGATGAATGAAAAGAATCTGAATTTGCTTAATGAATATAGTGCTGAATTACATAAAGAGAAAGTAGGAATTGTGTACAAAATCATTCATTGCCCTTCTTACTTGCATCACAAGCAACTTATACTACTAACTACCACTAACTAACTTTCCCTCTAACACTCAATGACAATTACAATTATAGCCCTTATAGTAATGACTAGTTACAATTATACCCTTATCAGATTCAAAGTATTTAACAATTCAATACCCAAAACTAGAGTTGTGCGAGAGATAAAAGGGTATGTTAAAAAATTGTTGTTGCGAGCTGATTGCAGTCTATTTGCATAGGCTAGTACAATAAATATAATTGTCATTTCCCAACATTGAAAGTACAAAGTGTCAAGAATAGCACTAGCTTATCTTAGCCTATGTTTTGATGAAGACAAGGTTCTAACAAAGCTTGAAGATGGCTCAACAATCAACATGCCTTATGCTCATTTGGTCATATCTAGACAAGGAAATAAATTGAGTCTATAACCTAAGTAGTCTGGGATGTGTGCCGTAGTAAGTGAGTATAGGTTAGGTGAACCTAGATGCTAGTGTCTTAAGCCATCATAATTAAACTACCATATTCATGAGATACATCATCTAGTTAATCGTATGTTCATGCATATATTATACATGTTATTTGTGCATATTAGGCATAATATAAATGGTAAAACATGTATACATATTGCACATAACATATGAGAAGTTTGCCTTGTGAAACATATGCATAAATGCTCCAGTTAATCGATTATCAAGTAAGCTTAATCGATTAACGTAACTGATTTTCTGTTGAATGTGTGTTTT
>NW_017723378.1:0-23226 GCF_001865875.1 Lupinus angustifolius
CTGGATTTGTCTCTTGGTGTGAAATCACCACAGAGGTTGAAGTTCTTCACCAAATCAGGGAGGTCTTGATTTGAGGATAAGATTCTTGGCTGGGGCTTGTTCGCGAGAAAGGTTTTCTCAAGAGGCGAAAGGGTAGAAGTCAAATCAGGTTTTAGAGATCCTAGATTTCAAGAAGGGAGCATCCCTTGTGCTTGTAAATTGAATTGGTAACTGTATCTTAATTCAATATTGTGAAGAAATAAAATCTCCCTGATCCAGAAGGGGAGGCCTGGATGTAGTTTACAGTGGACCGCAAACGAACTAGGATAAAAATCCTTTGGCACTGTTCTTTCTTTCTTTATCTTGTTTTCTGTTTCTTGCATTGATACACTGAATATATACTTGAGAATTTGGATATTTGTCTAATGCTATATGGTTAACACTTGTATGCAATAATATCTGAAATATATCTATTTAAAGTGTATCTTATCTATTGTGCAATTTGCTTGTTCAATCAATCTGTTATGTAACTGTGTTAATCGATTAAACACTTCCGTTAATCGATTAACTAGACAGTTTTTCCAGTTGTTGGGTTGTTGTTAAAAAGCGGTAATTTTTAACTGCCACACCTATTCAACCCCCTTCTAGGTGTTCCTAGACCACTAATACCTAACAACCATAACTAAAAACTTAAGTGTTAATGAAATTGACAATTTTAGAAATTGGGCGATGAAAGGTTGCATAATATTGTATCAGCTCCTAATATCAATTAACAATGTAACTGTGCAACCATAAATATTGCCTTGAAACTTAAGAGTCTTAGACGAGAGGTTACCTTGAAGTGTCTAGTGGAAATGTATGACATTTGAATTATCCCTCTATGTGGTCCCCAATTTTGTATTTAGAATCATTAGGGAAGGGTCGGGAGGGATGGAACCCTCATTAGGATCATAAACCAGTAGTAATAAAAACTTTAGTTGACAATGATGCTCTACAATATATTTTTTATCGAAGTTGTAGCATAGTCCTTAGGTGTGATGATCTTGAATTTGAGTTGTCGTCAAGCATTTGATTAGCAAGGAAGTGGAGTGCTAGTTGTTCCCATCTAGGAACAGAGCACATGTGACTCACTATTGTGCGTGTGAAATGACCGTGTGCAAAATTGGTTGCAACTAAATTTCTCTACAGTACTTCAGTCAACCTAAATGCATGAATCGCCGAAAAGGGTTGACAAATGGGTAATTCACATCCAATTTTTAGGTTTAAAAATAGTTTAGTAACATTTCTAGTCTTAACCATACAACCTGGTTGGAAAAATGTTCAAATATGGTTTGGAACTCATTAACAATACTAGTTTACCTCAATTTAAACAATTTTGCTTGTGGGTTTGCAATTGTAGAAGGTCCAAAATAAACCATAAAAGCTTTAGTGAAATTCTCCCAACTAGTAAGTTGATTAGTATGAAACATCCATTTATACCAACTTAAGACATTCCATTTCATGGAATATGCAACATGTTCTAAGAGTTAGAAATGAGCTACTTTGCATCTTGTGAATGTATACCATCAGAGTTGTAACTATAATTTTGGGGTTTTATCGTACATATAGGTGGGGACAATTAGACCCATAAGTCGGTGCAGTAGTGGACATGGTTGTATGAGAGCCATGCGAAGGTGGTTATGGTGGCAATAGTGAGTTTATGGTTTCCAAACGAGTCAACTTCTCTACCAACCCACTCAAGACATTCTCTAAGCAGGATTCCATGGAAGCTTGCATCAAATCTTGGCATTGAGCAAGGTTCTACTAAAGGGAAGCCAAATTTTCTAGAACCACCAGGTTGGTAGCGTCCTCCATTATGGAGTGAGTGAAAGAAGGAGGAGAGATGATCTTAGGAGATATGAAAACAACAATGAAAACATCAATAATAGGGTTGGATCCTTATCAGAAGAATAATTAGAAATTTTTTAAGGAAACAAACTTAGCAATTCACGAAATAATTCCATTGAATTTTTTCAATAATGCAAACTCAAACCCAGTGCCAACTAAAATAATACCTTGAGTACAAGGTGTATGTAACAGCTCAAAAGTTATAAATGCACAGAACGATGATGGTAATACTGTAGATGAATTTTTTATTAAGTTTTTAAGAAGAAATACATAAGTTCATTATAAGATAGTAGCATAAGAAGAAAGAAAGCTTGAAGAAGAAGAAGAAGTAGAAGAAGGAAGGATCAGGGAGAGGTAGTGAGAATCAGAGGGAAATCATTACACATCATTCACCCCTCTACTCAGCACATAATCATTGTATTTAATATTCCCTCTCGTGATACACCCACTCCTACGCAATTCCTTAGCTTCAGGATCAGCAGCCACGTGTCCACTGGACATAATGAATTCCTCCACTCTTTCTCTGTCTATAACCGAATTCTCATTATTCTCCTCTATTACCCTATCACGTGTTACATTTCTTCCTCCTTCGAAAGCAACCTTGTCCTCAAGGTTGAATTAAGGATAAGAGGTTTGAAAGTCATCCAAATTCTCCCAAGAAGCTTCTTTTTCCTCTGCTGCATCCCACTTTACAAGGACCTGTGGAATTTCTTTGGAGTTTTTAACAATTATGCGAGTTTTCAAAATCTGGATTGGTTGCAAAATTGGTCCTTCTTCAATAGTAGATAAGGGCAATGGAAAATATGTTTGAGCTGAACTACCCTTAAATTTCTTCAATGCAGAAATGTGGAAAACCGGATGAATTTTAGCTCATGCAGGCAATTGTAGTTGATAAGCAACCTCTCCAATCTTTTTAATGACTTGAAATGGACCAAAGTACCCCAAGCTGAGTTTGTGATTCTTTCTAAGAGCCAAAGAATGCTGTCTATATGGTTGTATTTTAACCAAAGCCAAGTCTCCAATTTCTAACTTGAAATCTCTTCGTTTCTTATTTGCTTGCATCTTCATGTAATTCTGAGACTTCATCAAATTATCCTTAAGTTGCCTTAGTATTAGATCCGTTTCTTGCAATGCTTCTTGAATGCTTGGAGGATCCTTAGGATTGAATTCATATCTGACTACTGTTGGTGGAGATCTGCCAAAAACAACTTGAAATGGAGACATTTTCATGTTGTGATGATAAGAACTGTTATACCAGAATTGAGCCCATGGAAGCATTTTGACCCATGACTTTGGATTGTCAAAGACAAAACACCTTAAATACATTTCTAGTCTTTTGTTCAAGTTTTCAGTTTGCCCATCAGATTGTGGGTGATAAGAGGAACTCATAGCTAGAGTTGTACCTTGAGATTTGAAAAGGTGTTGCCAAAAAGAGCTAACAAATACTCTGTCTCTATCTGAAAAAATGGATTTTGGAATTCCGTATAGCTTTACAATATTGTTGATGAAAGCTTTTGCCACAGACTTGCTATTAAAATCCGTTTTCAATGGAATGAAATGGCCAAACTTGGACAATCTGTCAATGACAACAAGAATAGTAGTTAGACCATTGTAGCTGGGCAATTTGGTTATAAAATCCACAGCAAGATCTTCCAAAATCTGATGTGGAATGGGCAATGGTTGAAGTAAACCAACAGACATCACATTATCTACTTTGGCTTGTTGACAAATGGAGCATTTTCTCACAAATGTTCTGATTTCTTGTTGCATTTTTGCCCAGAAAAACTGAGATGTTATATTGGCCAAGGTTTTTGTCATTCCTGCATGTCCACCTGTTTTAGAGCTATGGAATTCTTCCATTATTTTGATTTTGAACTGCTGATCACTTGGGATCATAATTCTTCCTTTGAATAGTAGAACCCCTTGCCATATTTTGTAATCCTTATTAGCATTAGGATTAGTGACTGTTTCATCATACACAACCTTCATTTCCTGATCTCTGACTTGTAAAGCAGTCAGCTCTTCTAACCAAGTATTGATAGGTTGAGACCATGCTAGCATAAAACTTCTGGAGAAAGCATCAACAGGAATGTTTTCCTTTCTAGGTTTATAGTGGATGGTGAAATCATAACCAAGAAACTTTGGTAGCCACTGTTGTTGCTCAGGTGTTTGTAATGATTGTTGTAGCAAGTCCTTCAAACTTTTCTGGTCAGTTTTGATCACAAATTTATGACCTAATAAATAATGCCTGAACTTGCCAAGTGCTTCAGTAATAGCATGAAATTCCCTTGCATAAGCAGATTGCTTTTGCATTCTTGAAGATAGTTTCTTTGAAAAGAAGGCAATTGGATGCTTGTCTTGGCTGAGTACTGCACCAATTCCTGAACCAGATGCATCAGTTTCTAAAATGAATGGAACTTTAAAATTAGGAACATGTAATACAGGAGCTGTAGTCATTGCCTGTTTCAATTGATTGAATGCTTCCAGAGCAAGTTGAGACCATTTAAAAGAATCTTTCTTCAATAGATCAGATAATGGAGCAGCAATGGTAGCATAATTTTTGACAAATCTCCTATAATAACCAGTCAATCCTAGAAACCCTCTCAATTGCTTCAAATTTGTTGGCTGAGGTTATTGTAACATAGCTTCCAATTTTCCAGTTTCCATAGCTACACCTTCCCCAAAGAGTGTATGTCCTAAGTACTCTGTCTTTTGAACACCAAAACAACATTTGGATAACTATGCAAAAAGTTGATGATTCTGTAGGATTTTTAAAACAGATTCCAAGTGCCATAAGTGCTCTTTCCAATATGGACTATAGATCAAAATGTCATCAAAGAAAACAAGTACATACTTTCTCAAAAGACCTTTGAAGATATCATTCATAAGGATTTGAAAAGTGGCTGGAGCATTAGTCAATCCAAAGGGCATTACTAACCATTCATAGTGACCAAAATGGGTTCTAAAAGCTGTTTTGCATCTGTCAGCAGGGTTCACAAAAATTTGGTGATAACCTGATCTTAAATCAAGTTTGGAAAAGAAACATGCCCCATATAATTCATCAATTAGTTCATCAACTGTAGGAATTGGAAATGAGTCTTTCATTATGATAGCATTGAGAGCTCTATAGTCAGTACACACTCTCCATGAACCATCCTTTTTTTTATTAAGAGAATTGGAGAAGAAAAAGGACTTTTGCTAGGCTGAATTATCCCTTCTTGCAACATACCTTCCACTAATTTTTCAATCTCTTCTTTTTGACTATGAGGATACCTGTAAGGTTTGACCTTGACAGGATTAGAGCCTTCCAACAAAGGAATGTAATGATCATGTGACCTAGGAGGAGGTAGTGAGGTAGGTGTGGCAAACACCTCACTATAAGTGTGTAACAATAAAGCTAGCTCTGGTTCAATATTTTCAGGCAATGCAAGTGGTTGTTTAGCAGAATTATCATTAATCATCTGCATGCTGAAAATTTCTGCTATAGAATTTGTGTGCAACATTCTTTTAATATGATGGAGTTCTGCTTGATAAGGAATGAGTTCTTTATCACCTTTAAGAGTAGTGAATTTGCCCTGCCACATAAATTTCATTTGCAATTCTTCATAATCAGCAATATGAGAGCCAATGGTTTTGAACCAACTAGCTCCTAAAATTAAATGTGCTCCTGATATTGGTAGTAGAAATACAGGCAATTGAAAAAAATTCCTTGAGCTTGCACTGTGATTTGTTGAATAAGTCCTTCAGCAGTCATATAATTCCCATTTCCTACCATAACCTTGAACATGGGAGCAGGTTCTATTGGTAGCTTAAGAAACTTAGCTACTCTAGGCTGAAGGAAATTATCAGAACTCCCACCATCAATCAAAACAGTTATTGGTAATTGGTCAATGTGAGCTAAGAATCTAATAGTGCCTACACCCATACCACCTTTTAAGGCATTTAGAGATAAATGGTGATCCTTAACATTGACTTGTTCTTCTGGCGCAGCATTAGGTTGTATCTCAGACTCATACAAAACAGATTCATCATTACAGTCCTCTAATTGTAAGAATAACATCTGTTTATTTGGGCATTTATGATTAAAAGAAAACTTTTCATCACAAAAATAACATAAACCCTTTTCTCTCCTTAGTTGCATTTCTGCTGGACTGATTTTTTTGACATTTGAATTCCTCAAAAGAGGGCCCTCAGGAGTGGGCAGTAATCCAGAAGAAGTGTTTCTAGCAGCAGTTTTAGGCACCACAATAGATGAATTAGATGTTATAGGAGAGTATTTGTGAGTATAGTTTGAATTAACAGCCTTAGTCACAGGTGTATATCTTTCCTCATAGAGTCTAGCTAAGGCTACTGCACGCAATAATGTAGGAGGAGCCATTGCTACCACATCACGTCTAATTTCGTTTTGCAAGCCACCAACAAAGCAATTTAAAAGAACTTCATCATTTAAGCCTATAGATCTGTTTGCTAGAGCCATGAAGGAATTGCAGAAATTCGATTCAACATTTGAAACCAAGGCACTGCCTCCTTATCAAAATGCATAGCAACAATATCAATTCTCGAGAGATCTGGAGTGTTGTGATAGGTGAAGAATTTTTCTGCCTTAAAAATCCATTCCAACACAGGTGTTGTTCCATCGAAATGGGGAAATCCCAGAGAAATTTCCTTGACAGGAAGAACAACACTTCCTGGAGGAGCATGGTTAGGTCCTGAGTTCGAATGGCTTCCACCAATGTGAGAAGTGTTCTGCAGAATTTGTTGTAATGCAACTTGCATCTATTCCATAGGAAGATTGTGTTCATTGAATCGAGTATCCATCGTTTGAGCTAAACGATGAATCTCATCTGAATGACTTGTAACTATTGCTTGTAAATCCCTCAATCTTGTATTCTCAGCCATGGAAGCTCAATGAAAGCACTAATGTAACAGCTCAAAAGTTATAAATGCACAGAATGATGATGGTAATACTGTAGAGGAATTTTGTATTAAGTTTTTAAGAAGAAATACATAAGTTCATTATAAGATAGCAGCATAAGAAGAAAGAAAGCTTGAAGAAGAAGAAGTAGAAGAAGAATGAAGAAGGAAGGATCAGGGAGAGGCAGAGAGAATCAGAGGGAAATCATTACACATCATTCACCCCTCTACTCAGCACATAATCATTGTATTTAATATTCCCTCTCGTCATACGCCCACTCCTACGCAATTCCTTAGCTTCAGGATCAGCAGCCACCTGTCCACTGGACATAACGAATTCCTCCACTCTTTCTCTGTCTATAACCGAATTCTCATTATTCTCCTCTATTACCCTGTCACGTGTTACGGTCTATGGGCCTACTAATGGTCAAATTGATTAAAACATGAAATATTTACATGAATAGAAATTGTTGCTTTTCCTTATTGACAAGATATGATCTTGGAATCTAATGGAAGATGAGTATTTCTACTTGGTTTATCTGCAACGACTGTTGTATTATTGGGCACAAACCACACAACATTTTATTATACTGAAAAGTAATACAACACACATTTTATTTTGTCTTTTTAGCATCTCTGATGCAATTCTGAAATACAAAAAATAACTTATTATCAATTATATAATTTATAATTGATTTGATTATTTCCAAAACCTAATTAAATGCAGTACTAAATTTAGGGAGTGGTAGTGTTCTTATAATACTAGTTAAAGAATATAAGAGAAATAAGTTAGTAACTTTTCTATACGTTAAATGCAATATTTTTTCATAAATAATTAAAAAAAAGTTGGTGAAGGAAAAGTTATATATTTAATCAGCCAGGCATTCATTATCATTGTTATTGATATTACTCTTCAGTGGAAATGGTGGAAAATATGGTTACTATTAATATTGGTTTGAAGTTAACAATTGCTCTAACTCGCAAATGAGTAAGGATTATCTCCATTAATGGAGAAATAAGTAATACAAAAAAGAATATGGTAAGATATTTTTATTCTTTTATATATAATAGAATAATACTTTTGCCATTAAAAATATAAGAAAAATTAAGTATTTATCTCTTTATTAATGAAGATGATCATTATTAATTGAGAAGCCCCTTATGTTCCTTTGGCAAAAAAATATTTAATAAAAAAATATCATGTCTTACTCTGATTTTTCAAGTGTATTGCTCTATCTTCACTTAAATTAATTTTGAACTTTTCCATTATATTGCTTTGTGCTTCCTGAAAACTTCTTTTATCATTTATGCTTAGACATTTTCACTCCAAACTCTCTTTCTTTGCTCTTTTTTTTGGGAAAATTAAAAATGGCTTCAAGTGGGGGAAATGATGCAAGCGGTACTTCAATTTCTCTAGCTGAAGGTGTAATATGTTCTAAGGTTTTCAAAATTGATTTAGAAAATAGAAGTGATATCCGGTAGAAATATGATGTCTAAATTAATGATAATATGGTGAATATAAAGTGTACATAATTTTAAAAGATAATAAGAGGTAAAGTTTATCGATTTAAGCATCACTTGACAAATACTTAAAAAGATATTGGAACTTGTATAGTCGTATTTGATAAAGTCAAGAAAAAAATGTAGAATTTTGTAATTACAAGATTGACTGAACAAGAAATAAACAAATTATAAGTGAGAAGAAGGAACTAAGGACCACGAGGAAGAAGAAGTGTGTGACAAAAGGAAATGGAAGGAGTTGACTCCAAGTATTTTTTAGGAAAAGGAGAATTAGCATTCAAATTAACATCATCATAATTTTTAAGGAGTTGTAATAAGAGGCTTGTGAAGAAAATTTTCATTCTTGTATAAAAATGTCATACCATTCAATAAGACAAGGTCGACACGATTTGAAAGTATGTTTAAAAAGGTTGTAAGACATAGTTTTGAATTTAAACTACCATCCTACCATGATGTTAGAGTTAAGTACTTAAATAAAAAGTTAGATCCAACCAAGGTGATCATTGGGGATCAAGTTGCTTATTGGAAGAAAACGGGACATGCCACAATGTCTGATGGATGGGTCAACAATAGGAGGTCAACCATATTAAACTTCTTAGTGAACGATGCTAACAAGAGTTTATTTGAAGTATATATTCCTTTCATATTTCCAAAATAGATGATGAGATTATTAAGATGATGGATGATATTGTGGAGGAGGTTGTAAGGAAAATAAGGTCCAGACAATGTAGACAATATTAAAAATTACAAACTTGTGGAGGCATTGTTAATGAGGTAAGGACTAGATTGTATTGGATAGCTTATTTTTTCCCTTCCATCGATTTTACGTCCGAAGACTTTGAGAAGAGGATAAAAAATAAAAAAGAGACAATTCTAAGGAGAAAAATCACAACATATATTTATGAAATGACATCTTTCATTTCCTTATTGAAACAATTCACCAAAGGAACAAATTTGGTGAGGCTGACTATGACCCACTAGCAAAACCTTATCTAACAATGGGTTACCTACTACACAATAAGGGAGGCTTGAGAATAATCCTCACATTTATG
This sequence comes from Lupinus angustifolius, assembly GCF_001865875.1. Classification (NCBI taxonomy): domain Eukaryota; kingdom Viridiplantae; phylum Streptophyta; class Magnoliopsida; order Fabales; family Fabaceae; genus Lupinus; species Lupinus angustifolius. The sequence continues at coordinate 9,354 of NW_017723378.1, forward strand.
GACTAAAAGTTGATTTGCAAGGACAAGGAGTTTTTGAAAAATATTGTAACTAGCTTGAAGGGAGTTTACCTTTAATCAAACTTTTGGTGAATACATCTATTACTGAGAAGGAACAAACTTAGTGGTCAACTTTCCAGTCGAAACAAGTTCCCTAATGAAGTGGTAGTCGATGTAAATGTGATTTGCTCGTTTGTGAGCTATTGGATTGTTACTGAGGAAAATGGCGCTTTGGTTATCGCAGAATAGAATTGGCGAATAGTATATGGAAGATGTAGCTTACGAAGAAGATCAGAAACTCATTGAACTTCCGCAGCTATATTTGCACGAGCTTGGTACTCAGATTCACAGCTAGAGCACGAAACTGTTGGCTGCTTCTTAGCACTCCAAGAAAAAAGATTATCACCAAGAAAAACAGCATAACCATTGGTGGAGTGGCGTGTCTTAGGACAACGAGCCCAATCAACATCCGAGTATCCAATCAAAGTAGAAGATGAAGTTCTACAGAAGCGCAAACCAAAATGAAGAGTCCCTTTGACATAGTGTAGTATACACTTACTTGACTGCCTGAAAGTGCTCAGTAGTGGGATAGTGAAGAAACTGACTCGCAAAGTTAACTACAAAAGCCAAATTCGGATGAGTGATTATGAGGTACTGAAGAGCGCCTACTAATGACATGTAAAGAGTAGGATCAGAAAATTTAGGACCATTGCTTGTGAGAGCTTGTCCGACCACCATAGGAGTGGCAACATGTTTCGATTATAATAATTGAGCATGGATCAGAATATCACGAGTATACTTGGCTTGCCCCAAAAAAATGCCATCATCTGCGTACGTGACTTCCAACCCAAGAAAATAATTAAGGTGGTTGAGATCCTTGACGGCAAATTCAGAGTTGATCCGAGAAATAAGATGACAAATAATTGCCGGATCACTTCCAGTGAGAATTATGTCATCAGCATACACGAGCAAATAAAGCAAGCATGAACCTCGACAATAAATAAAGAGGTATCAGCCCTGCTACAAATAAAGCCAAGATTCACCAAAAAAGTGCTAAAGCGATGGAACCAAGCTTGAGGAGCTTGATTAAGCCCGTATAGAGCCTTCTTAGCTGCTGATTTGAATCCTTTTCGCATAGTGGTAGAAACAAGGGCGAAGGGAAATCTCATAGAGTTGAAAGTTGTAAGATCCACTACATGTCGAGGTTAGAAAATTCCAGCCTTGGCACGGGTCACAATGTGATGGCCAGAAGTCGATGGAGTAGGAGGACTTGCTGGAGTCGGAGGGAGTATGTTGAAAGTAGAAGTATCTAGAATAGGCAAGGATGTTGCTTTAGGGGGCAATCGGTCCTCTACAACTGAATCAGATTTGCCAACATCATCAAGACAAAATCCACAAGGATCGGGCTGGGAAGAGCCAATATATGGATCAATTGTCTGAGGAGGATGGGCTACTGGAGACTTGTGCGCATTAGGCCTAGGAGAAGATGATAAAATTGTCGTGCTAGGCACCCAGAAATTTGAATAATCAAGAACAGAATATCTGCTTCAGACTGTGTTTCAACATATGGAAAAAATGCTCATCAAATTGAGCATGTCGAGTGATGTACATTCGGGAAGAAGCTGGATTGAAGCATCAGAATCCCTTGTGATTAGTTGTGTGACCAAGAAAAATAAATGCAGCACTTCGAGGCAAGAATTTATTAGTGACATAATCTTGTAAACACGGGAAAACTCAGCAGCCAAAAGGATGGAAGTTTTCATAGTTCGGGAGAACACCAAATAGTACCTCAAAGGGTGATTTACCTGCCAAAACGGGAGAAGGAAGCCGATTAATGGTATAAACTATAGTGCTAAAAGCTTCAACCCAAAGGATGTCGGAACTTGTGAATGAAAGAGCATAACAAGTCCAGTTTCAGTAATATGACGGTGTTTGCGTTCCGCATGCCCGTTTTGAGGTGGCGTATGGGGACAAGACATACGATGCAAAATACCACAAGTGCGGAAATGAACCCGAGCATTAGTAAATTTTGTTCCACCATCACTTTGAAAAATCTTATTTTTTGTTGAAAATTGATTTTTCTACAAATGACTGAAATTGCAAGAGCACATCATAAAAATTGGATTTGCGCTGCAAAGCATACAACGATGTGACCGAGAATAATCATGTACAAAAGTAACATAATAAAGAAAACCAGCTCTAGAAGGAGTTGGGGCAAGTCTCCACAAATCACAATGAATAAGATCCAAAACATGCTCTGAGTGTTTTTTATTAAACTGATAAGGTAAACATTTGCTTTTTGCTAATTGAAATGAACAACATAAAGTGGGATTAGGAAGTAATGACGTCAAAGACAAATGTCCCAGTTTATTTAATAATGAAATAATATTAGTAGACACATGCTCTAGCCGGAAGTGCCATAACTCAAAGGAGCCTTGCAACTTCTTCGACCGCAGAGAAGACAAAAAAGGTGCATGACCTTGTTCCATTACATAAAGTCCTTGCTCAAGCCGACTTTTTGTCAAAATGTGTCATGTGATCCAATTCTGAAGAGTAAAATAATTATCAGTAAATAGGATATTAATCGGGTAATCATTTGTCAACTTACTGATGGAAAGCAAATTTTTTGTGAGGTGCAACACAATTAATACATCAAGCAATTTAAGAGAATTTTAAGTGATCAAGAACCAATATGAGGAACACATAAAGAGTCACCATTACTGACAACAACTTGATTAGTACTAGAATATGGTGTGACATTTTCCAAGTTAGTAGCATGAGGAGTCATATGAGCAAAAGCGTCCATATCCATATACCAATCAGATTGGACTGTCAGAGCAAGAAGCATTAAAGGCTTCCACCAAGTTTGTAGATTATGAGGAGTAGAGTTTTGGGTGTTTATCTGCCTAGTGACCAAGCCAAGAACAAGGCCCAAACTTGGAGTAAATGTACTTTTGCTCCTCATAAAGAACATCAAGGAGAAGCCACCCAATCCAATCTTCATAAAGATCATAAAGACCATCAAGGAGCATCCTCCAAAACCAACCCAAGGGAGTTATTTTCGTTTTTATTACATTGCTTTAAGTGTAGGCCAAGATGGGGAAAAGATTTCCCTACCCTTTAAATAAGGGCACGGCCAAGCTTGAAGCTTGGCCTATGACATATTTAATGTGTCATAACATTTCCTATTTCTTTCTAAGTTGTTTTTAAGACTAGTTTAATGTGTCTTAATTCTTTTATTTCAAGTATTTAATGTGTCTTAACTTATTTGAATTTCAGAATAAGTGCAGTCAAGGATACATGAGAGTTGGTGGCCAACATTAAAGCCAAGTCAAGGAAGCCTTTAAGGAGGGGAGATTTTTGTGCAAACCTTCAAACCAAGTCAAGATATATTATTTCTCATATGCAATTCGTGCAATCAACTTAATGAAGGGGTGTGTTTTGTGCCATGCCTTAAAAAAATTCGGCCAAGGCATTATTTCCCTAAGAAACTTGTGCAAAACATTTAATTCCTTGTTCAAGACTTAAAGACTCATTTGAATAGGTGCTTAGCCTTTTGAACTGTGGCTTTTATGGAGTGCTATTCACCAAACAAAAATCATTCAAAGCCTTAATGTTTAGTGAGGAATTTGTGCCAAACTCAATTCAGATTCAAACCTCACTCATCCTTTTTCAACCGTGCATGAATCAGCCTAAGTGAAGGAATGTGCACTCAACAAAAGCATTAATTGTAATTGTGAAGTTTGTGCAAGGCATTCAAGACAATCCAAAGCACCATGCAACCCTTTAATTCGTGGGGTCCAAGTCTACATGGGATGACCAGATTCATCAAGGCAAATAGAGGAATCCAAGACTGAATTTTCTTAGTTTTTGCATTTGTATTAAAACTTTCTTATTTTTCGTTTTTCCATTAATTTTATGCTTTATTTTCGTGTAAGACTTTTCCATGTGGAAAATTAGTGTAGCCGTGCACACTTTTAGGGCTAGGGTTTCACATACAAACCTAAATGCTTTCCTATAAGTTGTATTCAGATTTGATGAAATAAACAGTTTTTGAGTTTTGATTAAAAGTTGAGGATTGTCATCCTTGTTGAGAGTTTCTCTCCAAACTCCTTGGCTGAACCAAGGTTATAAGTTCTTATCAAGAACCACGTTCTTGTGGCGAACATCACCCGGCTTATCAACATTCCATTGTTGTGGCGCCATATCACCCTTCAACCTATTCCATCTCCTTTTATCCGCTGCCTATTTCTTGTTATCTTACAAACACATCCAAACACAAACCTAAACACTACAAATCGTGGCCTTAAACAAGCAAACACCAACCAAGAAAAGATCGTTCTTAGAATCTCCTGAAAAGGTTCACATCAGACCTTCTTCACGATAAATCTGACACTTGGGAGGATATTTGGGACGACATTTTGCATGATCACCAGAGTGATAGCAAACACGACCACGGTTACCGGATCTGCCATGACCACAAGGTGTCTAATGAAACCCTGAATTGGGAGAGTAGGTAAGAAAAGCAACAACATGTGTTTGTTCGGAAGCCTCCATAGCCTTCTAGAATAAATCAAATTTTATGCACGAGACAGTAATTCAGAAAAACTAGGCAGTGGTACCTGGGCTATTTGAGTGGCTGAAAAACTGGAGAAAGCGGTCCCTATGTCGTGAAGAAACCAATGAGACTTGTTGGAATCACCAAACGAGCGACCAATAGCAACAAGTTGATTGCAAAGAGATTTGAAGTGTTTGCCATAGTCAGTAACAGTTTTGGATCCTTTCTTGATTAATTGAAGTTCGTCCTTGAGACGAAGTTCCCAAGCTTTGGATTTATCACTAAACGCTGCCTCAAGAGCAAGCCAAACATCACGTGATGTGTAGCACCCAATAACAACAGCCATAGCCTCCACTGTCAAGGAGGATTGAAGGAGAGTGAGGACCTTCTTGTTGTTAGTTGACCATGAAAGATAAGTTGGGTTGTCAACACCGTCAAGATGAGTTGATGGCACGAAGATGTTGCCGTTGACATAACCGATGAAGTTGGAAATATGGAGTATGGGGGAAATTTGATTCTATCAAAGAAGGTAATGGCTAGAGGAAAGTTTGATGATGATCATGTGAATTAAAATGAAGAGGGAGAGGGATGAATCCATGGAGTCACCAGCGATAAGAAATAAAAGAAAAAAAATTGATAAAGGAATGAGGAGAAAAAAAATTAGGGACAGCGTGAGAAAGCAAGGAGGAGAAGAAAAGTTGGGTATAGTGTTAGCCTAAAGGCTTTCTGATACCATGTAAATAAATTGTTTATTCAACCTGAATTGTTTACCAATATGGTAGGGTATAAATACAACATACCACTATACGATATAGAAGGAAATAATACCAATTGCAAATAAGTAGAAATAATAAGCTCTAACAACAATCCCTGAAATTTTGATGTCATATATTTCTTCTTCTTTGACCAAGCCATCTTGATCTTTTGATGCAATCACGCTAACAACCATGTTGCACTATGTTTCTAAATTTAAGGCTCATTATGAAGTTAAGCAAGAGATGCATGACATTTTTTAAATAGATAAGTGAGGAATGATGTTGGGATAATTAAGAATTTTGATTCTGAAATAGAAGAATTTTATTGGATATATATTAGTTATTGTTGCATTTGAAACTAAAACTCCCCCATAGTGATGAGAATCAAATGGAGATGAATATCAATTGTAAAATTTTGCAATTCATTTATTAATTTTGGTATGCAATTTATATAATTTGAATGCAATTATAGTGCTTTTGAGATTGTGTTAAAAATGCCAATCATACCACTCACCCCTCAAGCCCAATCGAAGATAACACTCACTCATCAAGCCCAGATCAAAGCCTATGTGATTTTGGAACATCTCAATCTCATAAATGAAAACTTTCCTTTTTCGGCAATTATTCAAATTTCTGTTTTTCTGTTAATTCTATTTTATTAGGTTAATTTCCTTTTTTGGAAGTTCCCCTTTTTTACTTCTTTTCTTCTTCTGTTTTTGGCTGCTATATAATTTAACCTTGGGATTTATGAAGATCATTGAATAAAATAGCCATCTTTTGATTGCTTCTCATTTTCTCATACAAGCAATACAAGTTTATCTTGATGATCTTAGTTTCCTTATGTTGTTTTACTGTATTTGATTACTTTTGCCATGGATGCCAAATCTTTATATGATATTAGAGCACCCTTGAGAGGGTGACTCTGCTGCGCCATCACTGTTTTCGTTATTACTATTCTTCTTCTTCTTCTTCTTCTTATTCTTCCTTTCTTGATCCTTCTTGTCCCTCGGTCCAGTTTTATCATCAATGGCCAATCAGTCTGCAAACCTGATTCTTGATCCCTCAAATCCTTACTACTTGCACCCCCAATGAGAATCTAGGGAGTGCGCTTGTTTCCACCTTGCTAAATGGACAGAATTGTCATCCATGGTCAAGGGAAATGACCATGGCATTGGAGACAAACAATAAGTTGGAGTTCATTGATGGATCATTAACAAAACCTTCTCCCCTCGATCCAATGCATGCTGCCTGGAAAAGATGCAACAATTTAGTGGTTTCTTGGTTGAGTCATTCAATAGAACCATCTATAGTACAAAGTGTGTTATGGATGGATAGTGCTCAAGAAATTTGGGATGACTTGAAGGAAATGTATCATCAAGGTGACATGTTCAGAATTTCAAAAATTATTGGAGAAATGCACTCCATCAGAAAATGAAGTGGATCTATTGACAAATTCTACATACAAATGAAGGGTCTATGGCAATAATTAGACAACTATATACTAATTCCTCTCTACTACTGTGAGACAGAGTGTCATTGTGCACTTATACCCACCATAAAGAAATATAGAGAAAATGAATACATAATTTGCTTTCTTAGAGGATTGAATGATAAATTCTCTTCTGTATGATCACAGATTATGCTCATGGATCCTATGTCCCCTATCATCAAGGTGTTCTCAATACTTGTCCAGCAGAAAGGAAAATATCCTTTGAAGAGCTAAGCTTCTCAGGAAACATATCAAGCAACAACTATAAGAGGACCTATAACTGGAAGATCCAACATCCAAGGTAGATCTGACCCTTTTGCAAGAGGTAGAGAACATAATATCTACACCTACTGCTAAAAGACAGGTCATACAATTGATACATGCTACAAGAAGCATGGTTTTCCACCTAGTTACTTCACAAATTCCACAAACATCAACTCATATTCAGGAACATAATATCAGATGAATGAGTTGATAAAAGAAACTGAGCAGGCTGGATCCAAGGAAGAAAAACTTGATCCAATATGTCTATTTGCACTATCTCAACACAATGCTTTGAAAAATATGATTCAAGAGTCCATGAAGCAGACATCTTATACAACCAACCAAGTGAGTTCTCTTTCTACATCTAAGCCTTCTTTTGAAACATCCAAATCAGGTACATCTCTAAATTCCTTATCTTACAAAATCATGTTTAGTTGTTGGGTGGTTGACACAGGAGCCACAAACCATGTCTCCCACTCCATTACCCTTTATCAGAATTTTAAGAGAATCAAACATCTTTTGATTGCTTTACCCAATGGTAATCAAGTTACTGCATATCACTCAAGAACCATTATGTTATCTGATGATCTTTATCTTACAGATGTTTTGAATGTTCTTGCTTTTAACTTCATTCTTATTTCCATTTCGAAACTCACCACCTCCTTAGCTTGCCCTTTAACTTTTTCAACCAACCACTGTCAAATTCAGGACCCACATTCCTTGAAGATGATTAGTGCAACTAAGCTAAGGGGAGGATTATATGTGCTAACACAATCTAGCAAGAAATACTGTGAATCACACCATGTAAATGTGTACACTAGTTATTGAAAGTGCAATGTGTCAAGAGAGCACTTAAGCTTGGTTATGTTTTGATGAAGACAAAGGACGTAGTGAAAGCTTAAAGACAACTCAACAAATTAACACGCCAAAGATTCAAGAGCTTCATGTCTAGACTAGAGTCTTAGATGTGTCTTAGTTATTGAGTCTAGGTTAGGTAAACCTAGATGTAAATCTCAAAAAAGTCTAAAAACTATCATATCATTTACATGAGATATGTCATCTAGTTTATTATATGTTCATGCATTAATCATACATGTTATTTGGGCATATTAGGCATAACATAAAGGTAAAACATGTATAGTTGATAAGCATAACATATATGTAGTTTTCCAATTAACATCTTAACTAAAAATATGCTAGTTAATCGATTAAGTAAATCTTTAATCAATTAACGCGAAAACAGTTTTTAACATTTTCAACAGATAACTGAAAAACGGATTTCAGTTACTCTCTAACAACCCGTTAATCGATTTACAGACAACATAATCGATTAACTGGGTGAAAAACAGTTTTTCTATATAAACTGTATTTTCAATAGATTTCATATGCCACATTCATATTAGAATTGCAATGTTGCATATTGTCATGTTCAATGTATGCCATATAGGCTGAGAGAAAGTGCATGTGAGATTAGAGTGAGATAGTATTATGCTTAGGAATTAACATGTCATCCATTGCATATTATAAAATGTGTTCATCATTCTATCTTGTTCTTGCATGATTCTTTCATTATTGTTTAGAGATTTCTTAAGGATAGAAATTAAATGTTGTTCATGATTTTGATCTTATACATGTTCATAGTAATTGTGAGATTTGTATAGGGTTTATAGCTTGTTCTTTCTTGTAATATTTGAGCTATTTTAGTGCTTCAGATTACTCTCTTTTTTGTGTTGTTTGTGTAACAAGGAAAGTCATCTCTTGGTGTCGTACCACCAAATAGATCAGAGAGTCTTCACCAAGACTTGGAGGTCTTGAGTTTAGAGCATACTCTTGGTTGGGGCTGGATCGTAGGAAAGGTTTTCCTAGGCGATTGGGTAAGGTCAAACCAAGATAGAGGTTATGGGAACTCAAGAAGATAGCATTCAAGGTCTTGTAATTGGAAGTGTGTATGTAAGACACATTGGTTTCAATTTTAATGAAGATAATCTCCCGGATCAGAGGGGAGGACTGAATGTAGTTTTGCAGTGGACCGCAAAACGAACTAATATAAAAACCTTGTTGCAGGCTGTTTCTTTCCCTTACCTCTTTACTGTTTTTAGTAGCTTTTAATTGCCTATTGTAGCTGATATTTTAAATATAGTATTACCGCCAAATAAAGATCATTTGTGTTCAAATATATTTGCTAGTATCTGCTATGTCATTTCTGTATAATCTGTAAGTGGCTGTGTAATTGAGCCATTCAGCAACTGTATGTTAAGTGCGATTTAATCGATTAAGGCAATCCATTAAACGATTAACTGAGTGATTTTCCAGAATAGGGCTTTGGTACGAATAGCGATATTTGGGAACCACGACACCTATTCAACCTCCCTTCTAGGTGTATTCTATCACTGATACCTAACAGTTATGATGATTGCAATGTTTGACATTCTAGATTAGGGCATTTATCTCACATGAAAATGACAGCTATGCAATCTACTTTTCCATCTATCAAATGCAATAAAACTCTAGATCCTTGTGAAATCTATCATTTAGCTAAATACAAAAGACTACCTTACATTGATAGTAATTCTTGAAAGTGCAAAGTGTCTAGGATTGCACTAGCAATGTTTTGCCTATGTTTTGATGAAGACAATGAGTTAGTAAAAGCTTGAAGATGTATCAACAATCAACATGCCTAGAACTCATTGGTCATATCTAGACTAGGTTATATCAATAGAGTTATATTTCTAAGTAGTCTGGGATATGGGCCTTAGTTAGTGAGTATAGGTGAGGTAAACCTAGATGCAAGTCTCACAAGCCATTAATATTGTCATATCATATTCATGAGGCATATCATCTAGTTTATTATATGTTCATGTATTAATCATACATGTTATATGTGCATATTAGGCATACTATAATTGCTAAAACATGTATAGGAGTCAAACATAACCTATAAGTAGCTTACTATTTAATCATGTTTTGATATATGCTGGTTAATTGATTAACATGGTGACTTAATCGATTAATGTGTCTGTCTTCCGTTGTAACTATTTTCTGTTTAAACTGCGTAACTGAAAATAACGGTTTGAAGGGTCAAATCTGTTTTGTATAAGTTCTGGCAAATTGCAGAAACGAGTAGCATTGCATATTATTGTTTAGGAACTATTAGAGAGCATATTTTCATGATTTACTGTATTATAGGTAGAAGAGAGATGCATGTGTGAGAAAGAGAGATTAACATGCTTAGTTGATTTTATTCATGGTGTATTGCATGTTGTTTTCATGTGCTTAATCTGATTCATTCTTTCTTGCATGTTGGTGCATTCTTATTAGAGATCTTAGAGAAAGATATTGCGTTATATGTTTTGTATTAACTCACATACATTCATAATGGCTTGTGTTACTTGAGAGTGGGTTAATCTTTGAGTTTTTCATTGTTGTAATTTGAGCATTTTAGTGCTTGGTAAAACTCTTTTTTGTATATTGTTTTTGTACTTTGGGTTTAGTCTCTTGGTGTCTTACCACCATTGAGATTGAGTAAATATTCTCCAGGGCTAGGAGGACTTGAATTTAAAGCGAGGATCTTGGTTGGGGTTAGACCGCGAGAAAGTTTTTCTCAGGCGATAGGGATAGTCAAACCAAGGTTAGAGGTTCTTGGAAATCAAAAAAGAAGCGTCTAGAGTCTTGTAATTGAATTGGTGTATGTGACAATACAAAGTGTTCAATATAGTGAAGAGAAATCTCCCAAGATCAGAAGGGGAGGCCTGGATGTAGTTTGCTAGTGGACCTGCAAATGAACCAAGATAAAAATCCATTTGTGCAAGCTGTTCTCTCTCAATCTCTTTTATAATTCACACTTTTTTAAATCGTGTTTGAAGCTGATATTTTGCATACTGATACTTTGCTATATCCTTGTTAATTGTGCATAAAAATATATGTTGTATCTCTGCTTGTTTGTTGGTAAATAATTGTGCAGGAAGCTGATCTGGTAATTTTGTTTCTATTTCGTGTTAATCGATTAAGCCCACTGGTTAATCAATTACCTGGGCTGTTTTTCAGAATTGGGTTCTGGTGCGAAAAGCGGTAATTGATAACCGCTACACCTATTCAACCCCCTCCCCTTCTAGGTGTGTCTAGACCACTGATACCTAACAAGTGGTGTCAGAGCTAGTACGACATGCTAGCTCAACCGTATCCGAGTGATCCTAAGGGAATTAAAATGGGTTCCACAAACTCCTTTGACGGTGATGGCGCATCCATTAACCATCCTCCCGTATTCAGTGGCGAGGGATACGCCTACTGGAAAGTCCGGATGAAGATTTTGATTGAGGCCATTGATTCAGATATTTGGGAATCCTTAATCAATGGGCCATTCGTCCCACTTCACTTAGTGGATGACCAACCGAAAGAAAAACCTAAGAGTTTGTGGACCGATGAGGAGCACAAAAAGGTTCAGTACAACCTACGCGCTAAGAATATAATAACCTCGATCCTATCATATGACAAATTCTTTCGGGTATCTCAGTGCCAAAGAGATGTGGGACACTTTACAAGTGACTCACGAGAGCACTAGCGAGGTCAAGCACGCCAGGCTGAATGCGCTGACACATGAATACAAATTATTTCATATGTTACGAAGTGAATCTATTAGTGATATGCAAAAACAATTCACTCATATTGTAAATCATCTTGTTGCCCTTGATATAAAATTTTCCAAAGGAAAACTTACTAACAAAGTTTTACGCTATCTTGACAGGAGATGGCAACCTAAAGTAATTGCGGTCATGGAATCCAAGGACGTCGATTCCATGCCTTTGGCAACATTATTCAGAAAGCTTCAAGAGCACGAGATGGAGCTTGGACACCTGACCATGTATGAAGAGTCAGACCGCAAGAAGAAAGGCATATCTCTTAAAGCTACAACATCACAACCTACTGAAGAGATAAATAATGATGACTCTGACTCTGACATTGATGAAGAAACGTTAAACCTTCTCGTACAAAAGTTTGGGAAATTCTTGAAGAAGAAAGGAGGTTTTAAGTGTTTCCAAAAGAAAGAAGCACGAGAATCAACAAGAAAAGGCAAGAATAAAGAGCGATTCACTTGCCATCAATGTGGTAAGTCGGGGCACATGAAATTTCAATGTCCCACTTACTTAAAGAAGGTTGATTCAGATAAGAGCACTCCCCAAGACTTCAAATTGAAGAAAGCCTACATTGTCTGGGATGTACCAGAGGAAGAGACGACATCAAGCACCTCGGATGAAGAGGAGACCGCCAAGCTATGCCTAATGACTATAATAGATGAGGCTTACGGATCAGGTAGTACAAATGATGTTGATAATGAGGTATATTCTAACACATCATCCTCTTCTGATGATTCTCCTTCATATGAAGTTTTATATGATGCTTATGTCGAAATGCATGAAGAATTAAAGAAATTATCTAGAATTAGTGCCGATAGAAAAAGGGTAATTATGCTAAATGATCAAAAAATATTACTCGTACTAATGTTGAAAGGGTTATTCTTCGGTGTTTATTTTAGTTGGGAGTTTTCTTCTCTCAACAATTCGTCCTGATAGCAGTGTCAATTTGTTGAAAGATTAATACTCTCATTTTCGTTATGTTCTTTTATTTGATTAAGTAAGAGAACTCGGTTTTATTCTTTGTTTGTCATCTCGGCTTTGTTAGAATAAATTCCAACACCGTATAATGGTTTCAAGAATATTCCAGTTACAACTTACTTTCTTAATAATGATGTGAATAAGTCATTCCTTCTTTGCCCCATCTCGGCTTTGTTAGAATAAATTCTAACGCCGGTATAATAGTATCGAAGAAATTACCTATTACATAACACTTGCGAACTGCTCATCTTTTTTTGGCTTTTGACGGAGCTATTGGGTGTGATATTTTTTTATGTACTAGTGAGTTTGGCTTTTCTTCTCTTTTTTCATCACTAGACTCTTTTTCTTTTTCTATTTTTTTATTTTTTTCTTCTTTATTTTTTTCATCTAATCTTCCTTTTTGTTTTTCAACTCCACCAAATATCTTTCCACTTCGAGTTGTAACACTTTCACAAAATTTTGGCTTGACCAAATACGTTTTTGTCAAGCTATTGATTTATGTTCTTCTATTTTTGTGAGAGAATCCTTGGTATTTTGTTGATGATTGATAGTGGTTTGTATGAATTGGTCAAGAATTTTCTCCAATTCGTCATGGTAAGTAGGAGTTGATTGGAAAACATAGACGTTTTGATTGTTTGTACAATTATTGCACCAAGAACTTGCTGTGTTGGTTTGCCTTATTTGTTCAGGAAGATCTTGAATTTTTTACTGGACCATATTGAGCTTGGATTGAAATTCTCTAAGGAATTGCTCAACTTCTTGTTGCGGATCAACATGTTGGTCCATATCTAAAAATTTGAGATCAAAACGAATTGTTTTGTCTATTTTCAAAAAGAAAGGAGATTAGTATGTAAAGAATTCATAATGTATATTTTTGTAGCAATTATACATATTTACTAATCTTTACTTTTGTACAAAGTAAAAAGGAAATAATTTGTACAAAAGAGAAATAAGTTTATGCACAATTATTTGATTAATGACACATAAATATGAAATGTTTTACTATTAAAGCAATTCCCCGGCAGTAGCGCCAATTTGTTGAAAAGTTTTTATTCGGTGTTTTTATTTTAGTTGGGAGTTTTCTCCTCTCAACAGATCGTCCTGACAGTAGTGTCAATTTGTTGAAAGATTAATACTCTCATTTTCGTTATGTTCCTTTTGTAAGTAAGAGAACTCGGTTTTATTCTTTGTTCGCCATCTC
>NW_017723379.1:0-29128 GCF_001865875.1 Lupinus angustifolius
GAAATGGTGTATTCCAATCTGTTTTGCTCGAAGGAATTGGCCTCCTATTTGTAGGCCTCATGCCAGACCGCTGAGCTGCTGAGCTGGACCGCTCAACAGCTGACTAAACCCTTCAGCATGGGTTTGGTCCCTTGACCAAGTAGCTTAGTCACCTCCATGTGCATGGCTCATCAAAGCTAGTTGTTGGCTATGAGACCAGTTATTGTGAGCTACTTCTGGAAAGCCTATGGTGGGCTACTTGAGGTGGGGTCATGGATGACTTCATGGTTTGCGTAATGGTTAAGTCAAGTTTGGTAAGCACCACCCAACGCACCTGCTTCACCGTTGAGCTGCTTGTTCAGCAGCTTCTGACCGTGTTGACTGAGACGTGGCTTGGTGCTTGCTGATCTGGCCAGGAGTCTAATTCTCCATTGAGCAGCTTGGTTGGACCGCTGAGCAGCTCGTTCAGCAGCTTGGTCTTGTGCCAAGCTCGTGTCTGACCGTGTCAAGCATATTTCTGACTGTGCTAAGCCCAGTCTGGTGCTAGGCTGAGCGGCTAAGCATGTCTGCTTAGCTGCCTGGTTGAGTAGTTTGGTCCAGGTCAGGCAGGTGGGCAGGTCAGGTAGGTGGCCAGGGCCAGGTCAGCTCAGCGGGGCTTGTTCCACGCTCAGCTGCCTCGTTGAGCACCTTGGTTTTCTTGACTTTTGTTGCTTTTTGACCATGAATCTTTTCTCTTCTTTTCTTCATTTTATTTCCTACAAAATACATAAAAAGGCAATACAAACACAAATATACCAAATTGTGATATTTTATACAAAAAGTGTTGTTTTAAGTTGGTTTTTTCTCAATTATGCTTAAGATAAGTGCCATAAAAGTGTATGGTTTTTAGGTATGTTTGGCACTTATCAACTAATAAAAGATCTTATAATAAAAATAGAGCTCCTACATGTTTCTATTGTGGCACACATGTTCACACCTCTTACTCCTGTTATATCAGGAAATATGGGATATCGAGTGGTGTTTACGCTTGGGTGAAAAAGGGAGATAACTCCCTGGTTATTAACAGAAAAGGACCCAATATAATTTGGGTACTTGAAACCAGAAAGTGATCTATTTTGCAGGTATGTCTTCGAACACATGGGTAACATTGGTATCTTGACAGTGGGTGTTCGAGACATATGACAGGAGATAAGTCAAAATTCCTAGAGTTATTATCATTGAAGAAAAAAGGTTTCGTCACATACGGAGATAACAACAAAGGAAAGATCCTAGGCATCGAAAAAATTGGCAACTCAACTCATGCTGTAATCGAGAACGTTCTATACGTCGAAGGTCTGGAACATAATCTTTTGAGTATTAGCCAAATCTACGACAAAGGTAATCGTGTGTCATTTGATTCTGATTGTTGTATAATCCGTGACGTTTTATCTAATAATGTAAAGTTTGTCGGCTATCATGTTAATAACATATATATGGTTGACCTGGAGGATGTCACTTCTCTTTTGTCAAAATGTTTTATTTTAAAAGAAGATGACATATGGCTTTGGCATAGACGAGTCGCTCACATTCATGTGAAGCATCTAGAAAAATTATCTAAAAATAATTTGGTTATTGGTCTGCCAAAACTTGATTTTAAAACTCAGGATTCTTGTGACATGTGTCAAAAATGTAAACAAGTAAAGAATTCTTTTAGTAAAAAGAATGTGATATCCACTACTAGACTTTTGGAGCTTCTCCATATGGACTTGTTTGGACCGTCACAAATCATAAGTTTTGGTGGAAGTTTTTAAGCTTTGGTAATTGTTGATGATTTTTCTAGATTCACATGGACCCTATTTTTGGCATCTAAGAGGGATGCATATAAATCTTTTAAATGTCTAGCCAAACAAATTCAAAACCAGTCTAACCTTAAAATTGTTTACATACGATGCGACCATGATGGAGAATTTGAAAATCATAAGTTTAATAAATGTAATAAGCACGACATCATGCATTAGTTCTCGGCTCCCCGTACCCCTAAACAAAATGGAGTTGTTGAGAGGAAAAATAGAGTTCTAGAGGAGCTCGCAAGAACCATGCTAAACGAGATCAAGGTTCCTAAGTATTTCTGGGCTGATGTAGTACACAATGTCTGTTATGTGATGAATCGAATACTTCTTAGACCTACTTTTTCGAAAACCCCATATGAGATTTTAAAAGGTTGAAAACCAAATATTGCTCATCTTCATGCATTCGGGTGCAAATGTTTCATTTTGAATAATGGAAAAAGAATTTTGGGAAAATTTGACTCGAAGGCTGATGAGGGCATATTCCTAGGATATTCATTACATAGCAAGACTTTTCGTGTGTTTAATAAGTATTTCATGCAAGTAGAAGAGTCTATTCATGTTCATTTTGACGAATCTTCTCCAAAAGAGAAGAGAAAGGTCTTTCCTAATGATGTTTCACGTGCGCTAGAAGAAGCTTATTCAAGGGACATGAACCAGAACAGAGAAGAAGATGCAGAACAAATAGTTCAAGATGAGTATCAGGACATGCCGATTGCATGGAAGACCAAAAAGGATCATCCAAGAGGAGCTATGCAAGAGGAGCTAAACCAGTTTGAGCATAATAATGTTTGGGACTTGGTCCCTAAACCAAAAGAACATCCAGTAATTGGTACGTGATGGGTCTTTCATAACAAGCTAGATGAATCTGGCTTGATCATTAGAAATAACGCTCGTTGAGTGGCCAAAGACTACAACAAGGAGGAGGGCATCGACTATGATGAGACCTACGCTCCTGTAGCCAGACTTGAGGCCATTAGGATGCTCTTATCCTTCGCATCTATCATGAATTTTAAGCTCTTCCAAATCGATATTAACAGCACATTTTTAAATGGCTATATTCAAGAGGAGGTGTACGTAGACCAACCACCAGGGTTTGAAAACTTCAAATACCCGAGCCATGTGTATACACTCAAGAAGGCCCTTTATGGTAAGAAGGCCCTTTATGGCCTGAAACAGGCTCCTAGAGCCTAGTACGATAGATTGAGTTTGTTCCTATTAGGGAAAGGGTTCAAAAGAGGTATGGTCGACGCTACTCTCTTTATCCGTAGACTAGATAATCATGTTTTACTTCTTCAAATCTATGTTGATGATATAATCTTCGGATCTACTAATGACATCCTTTGTAAGGAATTTTCTGAGATGATGCAGGGCGAGTTCGAGATGTCGGTGATGGGTGACCTGACCTTCTTCCTTGGGCTTCAGATTAAACAAATGGAAAGTGGCATCTTCATTCATCAATCGAAATATTGCAAGGAATTATTGAAGAAATTTGAAATGGAGCAATGTAAAGATGCATCTACTCATATGGCGTCCTCATGATATCTAGATAAAGATGAAAAGGGAAAAGCTATCGAGGTAATCAAATATCATGGAATTATTGGCTCTTTATTATATTTGACTACAAGCCGCCCCGATATTATGTTTAGTGTTTGTATGTGTGCTAGATCTCAAGCTTTGTCTAAAGATTCACATTATATTTCTGTTAAACGCATCATGAGATATTTAAAAGGAACAATAAATATGGGATTATTGTATCCTAGGGATGACTCATTATCCCTGGTAGGTTACTCTGATTCTGACTTTGCTGGCTGTAAGTTGGATCGAAAGAGCACTTGTGAGACTTGCCATTTATTAGGCAGTTCCTTAGTGGCATGGCACAGCAAAAAGTAAGCATACATTGCTTTGTCCACCACAGAAGCGGAATACATCACTGATGACGTGTGTTGCGCTCAAATCCTTTGGATGAAGCAGCAACTTAAGGATTTTAGGCTAAAACTAGAAAAGATCCCCATTAAGTGTTATAATACGAGTGCCATCAACCTTTCCAAGAATCTTATTTTGCATTCAAGAACCAAACATATAGAAATAAGGCATCATATTTTACGTGATCATGTTCAAAAAGGTGATTGTGTGCTAGAATTCGTAGAAACCTCTAAGCAATTAGCGGATATTTTCACCAAGCCCCTCTCACGAGATACCTTCTATGTTCTTCGAAGAGAACTAACTAGGAATCCTTGATGAAAAATATCTTGATTGAGTATATGTCAGTGCCTTGCATGAGTATTTGCCTTGTATGCTTCAAAATGAAAATATGTTGAATGCTAGTTATTCCTTACATAATCCATGATTCATTAAATAAGCTCTATGTATATATATGACTGCTCAATATTTCCTCCTATGAGTTAGAAATCTTTGCATGCTTTTAAACATCCAAAACGCTCTTGATTCTATGTCTGATGTTATTTAATCGATTAAGGCCTTATTTTAATCGATTACCTGGGTGCATTTTTTAAAACCTGTTATTTTTAACTCAGTTTAATCGATTAAGTCTGGTAGTTAATCGATTAACGGCACTACTTAAATAGAAACAAAAGCGTTTCTATGCATTTTTTAAAACCTCCTTCATCCCCTTTTCTCTCAAATCTCAGAGGAACAAGTTCAATATCATTCCTAAACTTTAACCTAGCCTAAAACCGAATACTCCAACCCCATTCCACTCCGTAAACCTTCATATCCATCATTAATTTCTAAGAAATCCGTTTACCCCCAATTCCAAACCCTAAGATAGGTTTTCCGTGATTCCTTCCTTCAACCTCCAAATCAACTCGGTTTTTCAGCTAAAATGCAAAGAGGTCGTGCAAAAAGGATTAATACAACCACTCAATGTCCACCACATGCTCCAAAAGTTGTATCTTCGAATCAACAAGTGAGGCAGGACCGTGGAGACCCGTATTACTCTTTGATTTTGCAAGAGACTCGGTTGCTCAAGTTGCAGGGAAGAAAACCTACGTACATAAGGTATGCCAATTTGACTTGGTTAGCAGAACAAAACTTCGATTTTCCGCATGGAATGCCAACACAAGGGATTGTCCCCTTTTTGGAATTGAAAGGTAACATTTACCCTACTCTAGTTAGGGAATATTATGCTAATTTTACATACAAGGATGGGAATTACTGGTCTATGATATCTGGAAAATTATTTGAGTTGAATGATGACATATTCATGAATGTGGATGGATTATCGTGTAATGATGCTAGTTTAGGAGATTGTGATTGGGTTAACAACTCTTTTGATGTTGTTGAAGTGTATAAGTCATGTTTGAGGAGACCTCAATTGTATGTTCAAGGTGAACTGACAAAAGCTAGGTCATTATCCGTAGAGAATAGGCTCCCGCACTATCTGATTGCATACATACTGATTCAAAGGAACACAAATCATGCACAACCTACCGTGAATGATTTGAGGTTCATGTATGCTGTCAAGGAGAATGTGATGATTAATTGCCTAAAGAGATCCTGAAGGTCATGTATAGTGTCTCTACATCGCAATTCAAGTTGCTTTCCTACAGTATTTTCATCTCACGCATTATTTCTGAAACTATTGTTGTGGAATGTTCTGATAAAGATCATTTGATTGGTGAAAGTTTGATTCACAAGATGGGCATCTACGAGTATGGCAATACCAGGAGGATTTCAACACTGTGAACCTCGACCCATCTCGTGAGGATGATCAAGATGAAACACATGAGCCAAATGCTACAACTCATGGAGAGTCTTCTGGAAATGCAACACAAGAACCAGCTTTTGGACAAGTTCACTTGGATGTTATGGAACAACGTCTTAACAACAGGATGGATCTTCATTTTGAGTCTTTAAAGGATACATACCATACTACTTTGGAGAATTTTTAGGAGCGTCAGAGTGCCTACATAGATAATCATTATCAATCCATGAGGAACTTCGTTCAGACAACTGCTGATTCATAAAACAAGAGGTTGTGTGCCGAGTTCAACAAGTTGAGCACCCTCATCAAGGTTGGTGGTGGCAACATCATTGCTGACGATAAAAGCCCTACATCTCATCCCTAGTTAGGAGACCTTAGATCCTTAGGTTTATCCTTCCTAGTTTATGGACTATGTTGATCCTTGTTTCCCTCTTGAGAACTTCATTTTCTATTTTGCTCTTGCATTTGGATTGTAATAGCTAAACTACTTTTCTTTTACTAAACTTACGTTGGTATTATGCTTAATCATTGCTTATTGTTTTCAATTGGAAGTAATGCTTTAATGTTTTCAAATTGTCTATTTCATGCTTAAAGGTTAATTATGTCGTAAATAGTATGGATTTATGTTTAATGGATCTTCATCATGTTTGGTGTATGTACCCCTGTTGATTGATTAAGCTTGTTGTTTACTGTTCATTTATATCAATGCTTAATCATTTCATGCTTAATTTGAATTAACATAGCCTTTCATGCCATTAAATCAGTTATGTTGTTGTTTACTGTCAATTTAATCGATTATATTATGGTTTTAATCGATTAATTCATCTAAAATGATAATTTGTGCAATTTTCTTATAGCTGGTTGATTAATTAAACGCCCAAAATTAATTGATTAATTACAGTCTTTCTTAACCAAATAACTCCTCTGACTTTTGACTAGAATTGAATATTCGTATCTTTTTGATAATGTCAAAAGGGGAGAAAGGTTGCTTGTTGTGTTTAATGTATTTGCAGGTTGTAGTAGCTTCCGTAGTAATCATTTTTCTTACCTAAGTGGGAGAGCAAGTGCATCAACTTTGAGTTCACAACCGCTATGCAAATGTACAACATCATCAAGCTACTTCATCAAATTTAATGTGGTATTTGAGGTGGTGTTTGTCATCATCAAAAAGGGGGAGATTGAAAGTGCAAAGTATCAAGGATTGCACTATAAAAGTTTTGCCTATGTTTTGATGAAGACAAGAGTTAGTAAAAGCTTGAAGATGTATCAGCAATCAACATGCCTAGAACTCATTGGTCATATCTAGACTAGGTTATATCAATAGTTATATTTGTAAGTAGTCTGGGATGTGTGCCTTAGTGAGTGAGTATAGGTGAGGTAAACCTAGATGCAAGTCTCACAAGACATTAATATTGTCATATCATATTCATGAGGCATATCATCTAGTTTATTATATGTTCATGCATTAATCATACATGTTATATGTGCATATTAGGCATAGTATAATTGCTAAAACATGTATAGGAGTCAAGCATAACATATAAGTAGTTTACCATTTAATCACACTTTGATATATGCTGGTTAATCGATTAACTTGGTGACTTAATCGGTTAACGTGTTTGTTTTCTATTATAATTGTTTTCTGTTTTAACTGCGTAACTGAAAATAACGGTTTGAAGAGTCAAATCTGTTTTGTATAAGTTCTGGCAAATTGAATAAACGTGTAGCATTGCATATTATTGTTTAGGAACTATTAGAGAGCATATTTTCCCGATTTACTGCATTATAGGAAAAAAAGAGATGCATGTGTGAGAAAGAAAGATTAACATGCTTAGTTGATTTTGTTCATGGTGTATTGCATGTTGTTTTCATGTGCTTAACCTCATTCATTCTTTCTTGCATGTTTGTGCATTCTTATTAGAGATCTTAGAGAAAGATTTTACGTTATATGTTTTGTATTAACTCACATACATTCATGATGGCTTCTGTTACTTGAGAGTGGGTTCATCTTTGAGTTTTTCATTGTTGTAATTTGAGCATTTTAGTGCTTGGTAAAATTCTATTTTTGTATACTGTTTTTGGACTTTGGGTTTAGTCTCTTGGTGTCTTACCATCATTGAGATTGAGTGAATCTTCACCAATGCTAGGAGGTCTTGAATTTAGAGCGAGGATCTTGGTTGGGGCTGGATCGCGACAAAGGTTTTCTCAGGCGATAGGGATAGTCAAACCAAGGTTATAGGTTCTTGGAATTCAAGAAAGAAGCGTCTAGAGTCTTGTAATTGAATTGATGTATGTGACAATACAAAGTGTTCAATATAGTGAAGAAAAATCTCCCAAGATCAAAAGGGGAGGCTGGATGTAGTTTGCAAGTGGACCCGTAAACGAACCAGGATAAAAATCCATTTGTGCAAGGTGTTCTCTCTCAATCTCTTTTATAATTCACACTGTTTTAATTCGTGTTTATAGCTTATATTTTGCATACTCATACTTTGCTATATCCTTGTTAATTGTGCATAAAAATATATGTTGTATCTCTGCTTGTTTGTTGGTAAATAACTGTGCAAGAAGCTGATCTGGTAACTTTGTTTCGTTTTAATCCATTAAGCCCACTGGTTAATCGATTACCTGGGTTGTTTTCCAAAACTGGGTTTTGGTGCGAGAAGCGGTAATTGATAACCGCTACACCTATTCAACCCCTCCCCCTTCTAGGTGTGTCTAGACCACTGATTCCTAATAATTCTAAGTCAGATTCTATGTTTGACTTGGTCTATATAGACATATGGGAACCTATTAGTACCTCATCCACCTTTGGGCACAAATATTTTTTGATAATCGTGGATGATAAAACCAGATTCACGTAGACATATTTCATGAAACAGAAAACAAAAGATAGCCCTCTTGTTAAAGCTTTTGTATATTATGCTAAAAATCAGTTTGATAAAAGGGTTAAGACCATTAGAACTGATAATGGATAAGAAATTATAATGAGAGAATTCTACATGGAAGAAGGAATACAACACCAAACCACATGTGTTGAGACACCTCAACAAAATGGCATAGTAGAGATAAAACACCAACATATAATAGGTGTTGCTACATGTCTTATATTTCAGTCAAACTTGCCTATTTGTTTTTGGAATTTTGCTGTATCTCACTCTGTTCATCTAATCAATAGACAACCAACAATTGTTTTGTCTAATAAATCTCCTTTTAAGAATTGCATAACACCTTACTTGACATCAACAACTTAAAGGTATTTGGTTGTCTTAGTTTTGCATCTACTTTGGTTTCTAATAGGAGAAAATTTGATCCTAGATCAAGGAAATGCATATTCCTTGGCCACCCTCATGGTACTAAAGGATTTATTCTCCTAGATCTCAACACAAATGAGATTTTTATTTCTAGAAATACTGTTTTCTTTGAACATGTGTTTCCTTTTTATGCAACTAACTCCAACAAAAATATTGATGACCAAACTCATCCAATACTCCTTGTCCACAACCTAGACATGTTCTTTTACTCCTTACCTGAAACTAGTATACCTGAAACCAACAATACCACCTCAAATACCACAAATCAACCCACTACCACAGATCAAACATTAAACAATCCTAACCCAACTATGAATCCTCAGAGAATTATAAATCCACCAACTTACCTAAAAGATTACCACCGGACTATTCTACACAAATCCAAAACTCCAGATCCACCACATATCCAGCACCCAATTAGTAACACCATCACCTATGATAACCTATATATTGGACATAAAAAACTATTCTCTGTCCATATATGTTAACCAAACACCCACACACTACCTAGAAGCTATACAATATGAACATTGGAAGCAAGCCATTCACACAGAATTAAATGTCTTAGCCAAGAACAACACTTGGATCTTGACTAAATTACCTCCAAATAAGAAATCCATAGGCTGCAAGTGGATTTTTAAAGTCAAACATCATGTTGATGGATCTATAGAGAGATATAAAGCAAGGCTGGATGCTCAAGGCTTCACACAAACCGAGGGTGTAGATTACATGAAAACCTTCAGTCTAGTAGTCAAAATGACCACCACAAGAGTCATTCTATGTCTTGCAGCTTTGCACAATTGGCACCTACAACAGCTAGATATCAACACAACTTTCCTTCATGGAGATCTCAAGGAAACTGTTTACATGAAGACTCCACCAGGATTCAATATTGTTGATCCAACACTTGTGTGTAAGTTAAAAAAGTCTATCTATGGGCTTAGACAAGCAAGTAGACAATGGCATGACAAACTCACCAACACTTTGCTGCAACTTGGTTATGTCAAATCTTTTTCTGACTGTTCCTTATTTACTCATAATATTGACTCACGTTTCACAACCATCTTAATATATGTTGATGATTTGATTTTGACAGGAACTAATATTGATGAAATATCACACACAAAGACTGTTCTTTACAACAAATTCAGCATCAAGGACCTTGGAGAATTGAAATTCTTCCTAGGGATGGAATTTTCTAGATCAAGACAAGGCATAACTTTATATCAAAGGAAGTACACTTTGGAACTCCTCCAAGAAACTGGATTCCTTGGAGCCAAACCAGCTTCTACCCATATGGCCTACATCACACCTCTTCACTCTCAATCTGCTTCACCTCTAACTAACATAACCTCATATAGAAGACTCATGGGGAAATTGCTTTACCTCACCCACACTAGAACCGATATATCCTATGTAGTAGGGTGTCTTGGTCAATATCTTGCATCTCCAACTGATCAACATCATAAGGTAGCCACACATTCTCATATATCTCAAATCCTCACCTGGACAAGGCATCTTCTTCCCAAGCAGTAACACCATTGTCATTCAAGGATACTCTGATTTAGATTGGGCAAGTTGCATTGATACAAGAAAATTTGTGACTAGATGGTGCTTCTTCATAGGATCTGCTCTTGTGTCTTGGAAAAGCAAAACGCAAAATACAATTTCAAGATCCTCCTCCAAAGCATAATATAGGGCACTTGCCATGGCAGCTTTTGAGGCACAATGGCTCATCTTTCTATTCATAGATCCGAGAATTCCTCATCACAAACATGTTAGCATCTTTTGTGACAACAATTCGTCTCTACACATAGCATTCAATCCAGTTTTTCACGAAAGAACGAAACACATTGACATAGATTGTCATGTGGTTCATGAAAGACTACAAAATCACACTATTCATCTTCTTCCTATACACACTTCCCTCCAGCTTGCTGACATTTTCACTAAGTCCTTGTCTCCATCTCCTTTTCGAAACATTGTTTCCAAACTTGGCATTATGGACATTCATATGCCAAGTTTGTGGGGTGTGTTAAAAATGCCAATCATACCACTCACCCCTCAAGCCCAATCGAAGATAACACTCACTCATCAAGCCCAGATCAAAGCCTATGTGATTTGGGAACATCTCAATCTCATAACTGAAAACTTTCCTTTTTCGGTAATTATTCAAATTTCTGTTTTTTTGTTAATTTTGTTTTATTAGGTTAGTTTCTTTTTTAGAAGTTCCCCTTTTTACTTCTTTTCTTCTTCTGTTTTTGGCTGCTATATAATCTAGCCTTGGGGTTTATGAAGATCATTGAATAGCCATCTTTTGATTTCTTCTCATTTTCTCATACAAGCAATACAAGCTTATCTTGTTGATCTTAGTTTCTTTATGATGTTTTGTTGTATTTGATTACTTTTGCCATGGATGCCAAATCTTCACAGATTGTAGAACTTTAAAATGAGTTAGATGTAATTTTTAAAATAACTTCTCAATTGATTTGCAAGCAAAGAATTTATTGTTAAATTTATATGTCTTATGATGCTGAGTGGATCATAAAGAATAATGATAATGGAGAAAGAGACAACTTAAATGTGAATAAAAGTCTTACTTGAAAGGATAGTATCCGATGTACTTGTTAAGATTCGGAGATTCCACAAAATATAGTTATGACGATGATCTTTATGAAGATGAAACATATATTGAAGAGCCACTTGATGAGATTAATTAAGATGAAGATTATATTGATATTCCTTTTACTGCTTTGCTTTATCAATTTAGACATTAAGTTATGACTTCTAATACATTCATGTGTGTTTTCTATCAAATACTTTACTTGAATGTATTAATATGGTAGTTCTGTTGTGCATCTCCATGCTTTATGTATATATTATGATCTTGGTACAATTGTACTTCAAACTTCAGCTTAATTAAAGTCTTTAACTTTAATAATATGTTACTTAATTAACCTTTGTAATGTATAACAATGGAAGTGAATATAGTCAAATTTCAAGTTTTTGGAGATATGGTGCTAACTAGATAATGCATCCGGTAAGAAGTATGGACAATCAAGATTTAGAAAAACAAGCTCTTCAACATGTCTTTTTATGTATATAATTATGTTGAAATATTTTTTACTATTCACCTCTCCTCCTCTTATGTAAGATCTCAATATAATCTACTTAATTACTTTAGTTATGAAAATGCTAAAAATGTCTCTTACATATGAAATATAATGTTATTCCGCTAAATCATAATATCAAAATATGTATATAACAAGATAAACATATGCAATGGTGAAATTGCAAAGATATAAGATAGTGTAATAATATTACTTGACAAAACCATAATATTTATATATATATATATATATATATATATATATAACAAGATAACCAGACATAATCAGATGATACAATTTGTGAGAACTTTGACGTCCGGCTCGGGTTTCACAACACTAATACAAATATCTACAAGTAAGTAATGTTTTTATTCATAAATATATCTAAGGTTCGTCCTAATATCTTTAAGGCTCTATGGAAGGAAAATTACGAGCCCTAATTTTATTAAACATTATGAAGAGTTTTTCGTAGCTAAAAGTTCTCACACTTTATTTATAGAGGTTTACCAATGAAATTGATTTTTTAAACTACGTAAAACTTAACACCAAAAATTGTAGAAAATATCGACTTATTAATTTTATAATAAATTTTTTTGGTACATGGAAAAGAAAAGGACTGGAAAGCAAAAACTAGAAATTTCAAATTTGATTGAGCCTTAAAGTTTTAACAATCTTCTCTATATTATTATTTTGGTCGAAAGAATTTAAAATATTACTAAATAATATACTAAAACCATTATATAATTTATAAAATAAATATATTAATAAAATAAAAATATTTAATTAAAATTATTATTTTTTAAATGGAATTATTATTGTGGGCCCTGGTTAGCACATGCCCAGGACTCTTCAACCGTTCAACGGGCTCTTCTTGTACCCACATATTCTTTGGATATCCATTACTCCCACATAAATATATAAAGCTGTATTTTCTGTTCTTATTTTAGTTTATGTGTATGCGTGTATTTTTTACTATTATTTGTAAATATATTATTATTTTAATTTATTTTATATATTTAAAGTGTTATGATTTGTTTCCACATAACGTCTTAAGCAGGAAATAAAATGAAAATAAAGTGATATTTTATAATTAATTAACAAAAAATTATCTAATACTTGTTGCCATGATGCTTATTATAAAACACTATAAGGTATCAACTACAAGATTTTGGTAAGAGTAAATTACATTGACACCCTCAGAATTTTAGAGAAATTACATAAACCATTCATCACTTTTCTACACCTACACAAACCCTAATTTTCATACTTTCATTACACTGACCACTCTGCATGAGAAATATGTGTATTTTTTTGAATAAAAAATGTGATAAATGCAATTAAGTTAAACAAAACATGGTATATTGTGGAGAAAAGTCAAAATAATATATTAGTCGATACCTCTTTGTTATTTTTGGTTCGTTACGATATAGTATAAGAGCAATTTAAACAATATATCTTTAGAATTGTTGATACATTTTGTAACCAAAAATAATAAAGATACATTGATTTATATATTATTTGAATTTTTCTTCACAATATATTATGTTTTGTTTAACTTAGTTGCATTTATCACATTTTTTGTTTAAATGATTACACTTATTTCTCATGCAGAGGTGATCAGTGTAATGAAAGTATAAAAAGTAGGAGAGGTTTACGTAGGAGTAGAAAAGTGATGAGTGATTTATATAATTTCACTAAAACTCATGGATGTTAGTGTAATTAACTTTTTTTTTGTAATCCCTTATATAGTGCATTTTATCATTTATATGAAATGTTTATTTTTTCTATTTTATTGGTAAAGGTTTTATCTAATACTCAATCTCCCGATGATTATTATAAAATATAATAAGGTATCATCTAGAAGATTTTGGTAATTCTTTATAAAATGCATTTTTATCATTTAAATGAAATGATTAATTTTTCTATTTACAAACTTTCGCTTTTTATAGCAAGAGATAGTACCACCTTTTTATCCTTAGGTACTGTGGTTATGTGGAGTGTATCGAGTTAATTTTGTGGTATGATAGATAAAATTAGCTTATAATTATATGTTTGTAGGTTTAAGCATGTGATATGTAAGTGTGAGTTTTTAGTTATAAATATAAGTAGAAGTTTGTAGTTGTATAAATGATTTATTGAACTAGAGTTGTTCAATAAAATTAGTCATGGAGAACATGCTGCAATTTATTAACCAAATTTAAATAGGTTAATATTTAAATAAATGAATATTAATAATTTGGAAAAATTATTATTATTTTATATTAAAATAAATATTAGGAATTTTTTAGAATCATTATCAATTTTATAATTATTTATTTAACTATCTGCATAATTTGATAAAATTATTAAAAATGATCAATGAGTTATTAAAGCTCATGTAGTTTTTAGAAAAGTTAATTGAAGTGTTTTCTTTAAATTATTTTTTAAACGCTACAAGTTCAAATTTTGAAAGTTAAAAGCTTCATCCAATTTATATTTATCAAACTCTAGTAGCTTATTAACTAGATTAGAAGCCTAAAAAAATTACCTTAAAAGTTACACATTGTTCGACCATTAATGTAGTAACTTTGTTAAATTAAAAACTTTTAGAAATTGGATAGACCAGCTTAGATTGAAACTTATATCAAATTATAAGTTGTTTGATTATCACTAAATATAGAGAATCCAAACCTAATATTATAGAAATTACTAACTTTGAAAGTGGTTGAATCATTTTCCCTTGATTATATAAACCAAACCCAATATATATAGACACTAATTAACAAATCAAATCTAAAATAGATATTATCACATTTTTTGTTCCTAGTTAGTTACCCTTTAACTAGGAAGAAATGTCAATGATTTACAAGGAGCATAAAAAGACTTGGCCTTATTTTTAGGTGCGAGTACTACCCTTTAAACCCATAGCTTGTCCTGCAATATGTGAGCTTCTTTGAGTAGTTGAATGAGGCTTGCCATGGGAATGATGAGGAGGAGGAACAGAAGAATGAGTCTCAGGACCTCTATAGTCAATCTCATATATCTCTGAATTTAATGTCTCCAATCCCTCTACAAAAACTAGTACTAAGCACCTTAGCTATGTCTTATTATTAATATAAAACATACAAAATCAATAAATTTTAAGCAGTGACATCAAACATATAATATGTTGTAACAGGTGTTTTAAATTGTGATCACTATAATATGGTTTAGTTTCCACAATAATATCGCGTTTGTAATTACATTAGTATTTCTCCTAAGAGAATAAAATATCTCCTGACATAAGGAGATAAGGTATCTCCTCCTGTCAATGAAATCATAACTTGTGTTTTGTTTCATCATTTTTTTATAAAAATATTTTTAAAACTAAAACAAAATAGTACACATGTCATACTTTTACTAGTTGAAGGAGATAAATTATCTCCTGGTATGAGAAAATACATTATTCCCTTCTCGCAATTGTAGTAATTGTAACCAGAAGTTAAAACACCTAGTAAAACTTTTATACATAATTATAAAGAGAAAGCTTGTTTTTATGTTTGTAAAAGATGCAAACCTCTTGAGAAACAAGGGTGAACGAGAATCAGAATGAGAAAGAAGCATGTGCTGAAGGTAGACCTAAGCTCCATATTTACTGCTTAATGAAACTTCTTCAGGTTTTTGGTTCAAACTATTATAAGGAAAAAAGATTAACTTTTGGCCATTTATAAGAGGAAAACCGAAAAGAAGGGGAAGTATTTAATGAGTTTTTGGCAATACATATTGCAGCCATTGCCATCAACACAGCAATAAGTTGCAAGAGGATTCCTACTGATTTATTAATTAACTTTATCAATATAGGTGTTAAAATCTTGGTAGAAGAATTTTCTCACTATTGTACTCCTCTCATGCTAAAATTATTTTGATATTCAACTTCCACACCTTCCATTTGGAAATAATCTCATTATTTTCTTGACCCTTTCTTTCCCATCATTTCACATTCTCTAGTCTTAAAATGGAAAGTGTTTCAACCTCAAATGTCAAATTTAGGTAATATTATTTTGAAATTAAACTAAGGTTAGCACCTAGTGTTATATTGTTATTTTGGACAATAAAGAAAGTGAAATGTATTAAAACAACAACTTCCATTGATGATGATGAGTAATGCTTCCAATCTCTTCGAAAGAATATAAGCAAGAATATGAAAAATGTCTCTTTTCTTTTATTGATTAAAATATTGAAAATTATATCCATTAATCTTCTCAAAAGAAAGCAACATTTCATACTTGAAGGAATCCCCAAAAGGATTAAACTACAAACTAATAGAACCTAACTAACTTCCTAAAAATAGAAAGGTATTAACTATAAACACACAAAAAAAAATACAAAGACTTATTATCCTAACTAATCCACACAATTGACTACTCCTTTGATTAATACTACGAGTATGGGCTATGATGATCTCATCTGGGCCAACTCTTCTCATGAGAGTGGGTCTGTGATGGACTTGACCGAGAGTAAGAGTGAGTCTGTCTGGGATTTGATCGAAATGTTGATGTCATAGTGCCTTGTCCTGACCGAGATAGCAAGGCCAAGGTACATGGGCCTAATCGAGATGAGTGGCACCAAATGACTGAGGACTTCTGATTTGGCTCATTGATATGACCTGAATGTTGACCGTTGGATCAAGATACTGGCACACCATTTTGACCAAGGAATTGGAACATTGTTGCCTGAGACAAATTTCCTCATGCATCAACTATAGGCCTGCACTACAATTCTGGTGCCTCATATTAGCTTTCTGGTGCATTAATTTTTGGCCTGCATTGTAATTCTTCTTGTATTTATGCCTGCAATGGGCAGAATCAAGAGACTCATGAGAATACGATAAATTTAACACCCCCTACAAACTGAAATGTGCATTTATACTGCTAGTGTAGCAGAAGCAATTATTGCACAATGTTGGCCACAAGAAATCAAATAAAATGCATAGAATAAGTAGAAGAGAATAAACAAGCGAATTTCGTAATGGGGTTCAACCAATTATGCCTACATCCCCGAGAGTGTTGAGTGGCTACAAAGATATTATTAGAGAATATGGATTACAAGCTCTAGCACACTCATGTGCCCAAGTGCCAATGGGATGTTTCTATTTGGTGCTTCTATCTAGTGCACATAATAACAAGGAACCTAAGTTAAAACATTGATATTCTACTCTATTTTAATACTAGGCAGTGTGGGACTTCATATAATAACATATTTCAAACATCCCCAACAATCTTCACCTTGATTGAAATAGACGAGAATCCCGCTCTTTAGGAAATCTACGCAAGAATCTTCACCTTAGCGAATATATGACTTCACTTAATTCTCTTTAAAAACTCCTCCATATAAGAGTCTACTCCCCTATAGCATAAACCTCCTGAGTATCCTTGATAATGTTACCAAGAGCATAGCTCTCCAAACTTGTAGTGCAGCTTCTTGTACCGCCATCAAATGGAACATCCCACCTAGCCACCTATTGCTAGGAATTATTTTGATATATGGAACCTCTACACAAAAGTTCACCAACAATCGTTCCCTTCATTTCTCAATCAAACTGAACCTTGAAGCTTCCTTTGAAAGCCTCAACCGCTACCACCATTATCTACTCCGATAATCCTAGTTCAAAAGAACTATCATACTCCACCATAAGGAGTATACCACAACGCACACCTTGCGTCAATGCTAATCAATGCATGTGTCACATCCTTGCATCTAAGCCAATGCCCATGTCATATCCTGCATCTCTACTAATGTCTGCGTTAAACCTTGTATCAAAGCTAATGCCCATGTTACACCATATATCAAAGTCAGTCTTTGCCCCTGTACTTTTGTGGATCTGGTAATAATTAATATCCTTCATTATGACATTCTAGAAAGGTCATTAGGATATTCCACTTCTCATCTCAAATGAGGTCATTCTCTCAACATCAAGAGAGATATTTCAGCACTTGTCTTAGGGCCAAACTCAACACATGAGTCTTTATCTCCATTTTGATCCTAATTTAGTACATGAATTTATGGGATCCTGGATCAACATATATCGCCCCCACCACAGTTACTCCATGTTTTCTTCTCCTTTAACACATCTACTTTATCCTTGTTCAAAACTTTTGACACATCTTGTCTAGCCATCACGCTTTCACCCTCTTTAGCCATCATATGGCGCCTATATTAAGAGTCGTCTACCAATTGGCTCTGATACCAATTGTTGGTGCAGCTAAAGTGTTCATTGCGCAGTGTTGGCCACAAGAAATCAAATAAAAGGCATAGAATAAATATAAGAAAAAAACAAGCGAAATTGGTAACGGGATTCAGCCAATATGCCTACGTCCCCGGGAGCGTAGAGCGGCTACCAAGATATTATTAGAGAATAAGGATTACAAGCCCTAGCACACCATGGGCTTAAGTTCTCATGGGGTGTTTCCATTTTGTGCTTCTATCTAGTGCACACAATAACAAGGGATATGAGTCCAATATATAACAATGACACTCTACTCTATTTTAATACTAGGCAATGTGGGACTTCATATAATAACATATTTCAATCATCCCCAACATACACAATCCAAGCTTGGACACATTGTTAGAGAAAATTCCTAAGGGTTAATCTTTAGTAAAAATGTCAACAATTTGCATATTGCTAACAATTGGCATAAGATGAACAACACCATTCATAACATTTTCCCTTATAAAGTGACAATTTATTTCAATATGTTTTATCCTCTCATGAAAAATAGGATTAGCAACTATGTGTAGAACTGATTTATTGTCACAATATAGGATAATATGCCCATCATGATTAAGATGCAAATCATCAAAAAGGTGTATAAGTCATTGCACTTCACAACCAGTTAGAGACAAAGCTCTATATTCTGCTTCTGCAGAAGATCGTGAGACAATTTTTTGGCTCTTGATTTTCCATAAGATTAAAGAATCTCCAAGAAAGAAATAAAATCTTGTAACAATTCTCCTTGTATCAAGGCATGCAACCCAGACAAAATCACTAAAACCTTCAATATGATAGTGATTTCAAAAGGGAAGTAAAGACCCTTCAATGGGTTGCCTTTATATAATTTAGCACCCTTAATGCAGCTTTGAAGTGTTCTACATTGGGGCAGCCAAGAATTGGCTTAAATGTCCAATGATGTAGGAAAAATATGGCCTTGTATGGGTAAAGTAAACCAGTTTTCCCATCATCCTCATATATGAAGTGGCATTAAAGTATAGATCACCAGATGTGTTGTGAAGTTTAGCATTACTGTCCATAGGACTAGGCTTGGGCTTGGAATCCAAGAGCCCAACATCTTGAAGTAAATCAAGAGCATATTTCCTTCGGCATAGATTGATTCCATTTCTATTTTTAGCCACTTACAAACCAAGGAAGTATTTAAGAGTTCCAAGAACTTTAATATGAACATTTTGTCAAGCAAGTCTTTAACTACAATGATAAGATCGTCCACATAATCAAGAATAAAAATGTAATTGTTTACAATAATTTTGGTAAATAAAGAGTAATCTGCCTTGGATTGCATATAATCTGACTTAATAAGAACAATTGTAAGCTTAGCATTCCATTGACTTCTAGTCTGCTTTAATCCATAGAGTGACTTTTCTAATTTACATACAAGGGATGTTTTGGGAATGTTAAGGCGTGAAGGAGGTCTCTTGGATATATGGAACGCAATTGAAGAAGGGCCATATGAACTCTTCACCATTGTGAACAGTGTAAGGGAAGTAAAGTCCAAATCTTCATGGAATGATGAAGATAAGAAGAAGGTGCAGTATGATCTCAAGGTAAAGAACATCCTCACTTCAGCACTTGGCATTGATGAGTTCTTTAGAGTATCAAACTGCAAATCTGCGAAAGAAATGTGGGATACTCTAGAGACTACACATGAAGGAACGGATGAGGTAAAATGATCTAGACTGAACACTCTTTCTCAAGAATACGAAATGTTTCGTATGAAACCAGGAGAGAAGATTATGGATCTTCAAAAGAGATTTACTCATCTCACAAATCATCTTCTTGCTCTTGGTAAGGTCCTATCAAATAGTGACTTGAACTTAAAAGTTCTAAGATCACTCACCAGGACATGGAAACCCAAGGTAACGGCCATTTCTGAAAAGAAAAGTTTATCGAAAATGTCTTTAGTTGTGTTATTTGGAAAATTGCAAGAACACGAACTAGAACTCAGCCAACTTGACCAACATGAACAACAGGAGAAGAAAAAGAAGAATATCTCTCTCAAGGCTAGAGTGGACAAATTCGAATCATCAGAAGATGAATCTGATAAGGAAGAGATGGAAGACATGAGTCTTTTTGTGAAGGAATTCAGCAAGTTCCTCAAGAGGAACAAAGGAGCTAGAACTGAAAAAACAAGGAAATTCACCAAGAACAATGACGCCTCAACTTCCAACCAAAATTTCACATGCTTTGAATGTGGCAAGGTTGGTCACATGAAGATGGATTATCCTAATCTAAGGTCATAATTTCTAGTCAACTCATTCACCCCCCTCTTAGTTGCAATCTCAGTCTTACAATTGGCACCAGAGCTATTTTTGAGTAAGATATTCTCAAATTTGATCATATATTAAAGATGGCCTCAAGATCATTCCTAGGAGAAGGTTCCAGCATCAACCGCTCTCCAAGCTTTGTTGGAGAGTGATTTCTGGAAAATCAAAATGAGAATCTTCATAGAATCTCAAGACTTAGATATATGGGACTCAATAGAAGAAGGTCCATTTATACCATACATGGTTGTTAATGGGGTTAAATAACCAAAATCAAAATGTTCATGGACCATTGAAGATAAAAATAAAGTCCAATACGACCTTAAAGCTAAAAACATTCTTGTGTGGGCTCTAGAATAAAAATAATTCCTTGGGGTGTCAAGTTGCAAAACATCGAAAGAAATTTGGGACACTTTAGAAAGGAGATATGGAGCCAAAGAAGTACAAAGGTCTACAATGAATGGTGAAGCATCAACGAATCTACATGCTCAATTTGCAGAAAACTAGATCATCTAAAATGTGCTTGTTCAACCTTACAAAAGCATCATACTTGCAAAAGAAAGAAGGACAAGAAGCGTAGAAGAACAAATGTTATATCAGAAGATAAAGATGATGGTTCAAATGTAGATCTCAGAATTAAGGAGCAATCACATATTTCATTGATGGCTTCACACAATTCAAATGATGAATATAAGGTTAGTAACTCTGAACCAAATGATACTTTTTCATATGATGAGTTACAAAATGCTTTCAATGATTTACATCAAGAATATGTTAAGCTTTCCAAACTTTTCCTAAAACAGAAAAATGAAATTTTTATTTTGGAAAGCCATAACAAAGTTCTAAAGAAAGATATTGAAAAACTCATTTCTTCCTCATGCCAACAATGTGTTTCTCTTGAAACTAAAGTTTCAATATTAAGTCTTGAACATAATAAACTCAACAAGAGCAATCACAATTTAGACAAGATCATAAAAGTCCAAAGACATTCCACAGACCATAGAGGACTTGGCTATACAAATAGTCGTATGGCTAAAAATGGGAATGTCTTAGGAAAAACAATCGTGGGAAGCACTATAATGTTTCATAAAGAAAATGTCCATAATAATCCGATTTTTAAAATAAAATCTTGGACGCATAAGCATCTACCCACATGCTCTTACTGTGATAAAATTGGCCATACTCCTAATTCATGTCATATTACAAAAGTTGGTATTCCAACTGGCCAATATGTTTGGGTTGAGAAAGGTGCTAACCCCGCAGGACCCAAATCACATTGGGTACCTAGAAAATATTTTTAATTTATTTTGCAAGGATGCTTGAAAGCCATAAGCATAAATGTATTAACATGACAACGACTGTTCAAAGCACATAGCACGAGGAGATTCAAAATTATCATTTACTCAAGCAATAAAGGCCTTGTTACCTATTCATAGAACATCAAAAGAAAAATCCTTAGTACAGATAACATTGTTTTTATATTTAATTAAGTGCATGGTATTGTCGTTTAACTAAATTTCTACTTGAAAAGGTTTCAACAAAGGAAAGGTCGACACTACAATTTTTATAAAAAGAATAAATCATCATACTCTACTTGTTCAAATTTATGTAGATGATATTATTTTTGGTTCTACTAATGAGGTTTTGTGTAGTGAATTTGGAAAAATGATGCAATGAGAGTTTGAAATGTCCATGATGGGGAAGTTAAATTAGTTCCTTGGACTTCAAATCAAACAACTTGATAACGGAATTTTCGTAAGTCAATCCAAGTATTGCAGAGACTTACTAAAAATATTTGACATGGATGGCTGCAAGCCAATAGCTACTCCTATGGGATCCGGTACTTACATTGATACAGATGAAGCAGGAAAAAGCATTAAAATATCAAAGTATCAAGGTATGATTGGATCTATTTTATATTTAACTACCAGTAGACCTGATATCATGTTTAGTGTATGTCTGTGTGCTCGCTATCAATCTAAACCAAAAGAATCACACTTAGTTTTCGTTAAGAGAATCATGAAATATCTTAAGGGTACATCTAATGTTGGGTTGTGGTATCCAAAAGGAAGGATATGTGATTTGGTTGGTTATTAGGATTCAAATTTTGCTGGGTGCAAATCTGAAAGGAAAAGTACAAGTGGTACTTGTCATATTTTGGGAAATGCTAATCTTGTTATGCATTCTAGAACCAAATACATTGATATAATGCATCACTTCCTTATGGCCCATGTCCAAAAGAAGGATGTGCCTGTAGAATTTGTTGATACTCACAACCAACTAGTAGATATATTCACTAAACCATTGGCAAAAGAACCTTTTTATAAAATTAGACGAGAATTAAGCATTCTTGATGAAGCATGCTTATCTTAAATGCTTATATATGATTATATGTGTGCTTCATTATATCTATTTCATGCCTACTTGAACTTAAATGGGTTTAATTATGTTTAAAATTCAATTTTTGGGTTAAAAATCATTTTCATAGCTTAATTTTGCCTAAAAATAAGTTTTTCTGGGGGTCAGTGATCGATTACACTAGAGAGTAACCGATTACAGGGTTGAACAGCGTGTTTCAGTAACCGATTACTCAAAATGAGTAACCAATTAATGAAAGTGAGTAACAGCTTACTCTGTGCCGTTATATATATATTTTTTCTACATTTTTAAACTTATTCAAACTCATCTTCCTCATCAACTCGTGTTCTCTCTTGCCCAAACCTCTCAAACACTGAAATCTTCGTTTTTGATCCGCTTTGCGTGATTTTTGTGTCTATTTATATCATATTTTCAATTCTACACCATAATTTCCGTGTTTAGTGGCCTAAATCAAAAAACCCCAAATCTCCAAAACCTAAGAACTCAAAAACCTCAATTCATGGCTTCCTCTTCTAGATCAAAGAAGCAACGCACAAATGTGACTTAAAGGAACCAAGGAACTTCATCTTTGGAGTCTAATCCTCTAGATTTGACAGGACTTCTTGCTAATGATGAGCAACGTAAAATCTTTGAGGAGCATTTCCATAGCCGTAGTATCTTCACTCTTAAATAAGGTAATCTCAGGAACTTTAAGTTTGAAGATTTTCTATTTCCTTATCTCTTGAGACAACAAAACCTTTTCGATTTTTGTTGTGAATCAAATGAAATTTATCCTGAACTGATTAGAGTATTTTACTGTAACATGAACTTTAGGAAAAACCGTCTTACTTCCTATGTAAAAGTAAAAGACATTACTTTGGATTTAAAATCATGAGTTCATTGTGTTGTAACATACCCTATCATGGGAGCATTGCAGGTTTTGGTCTTGTATGCGAATAGGAAAATTATGATTGAAAATATTTTTATTATTCTCTGTGTAGAATTACCAAAGAGGAAATAGAAATGCTTAAGCGGCATGGTTATGATGAAACTGTTAAAAATAGAGATATCCTATCTGCTGGACATCTCAAACTAGAAGACTGTTTGCTTCATTATTTTCTGAGCTATGTCATCTAACCAAAATTTTCAAATCATTCTCAAATAAGAGATATAGAACTCCAATTGATGTATGCTATGAAATGTAATCTGAAAATCAATTGGACTATGATGATAATGAGACAAATGTGGTCTGTAAGAGGAACCCAAAGCCCTTTGCCATATGCAATCTTCATAACAAAAATCCTTGAGCATTTCGGTGTTTCTACTATAGGAGAAACTAAGGTCCCGCTTAACCCTCGTGAAAGCCATATTGATGTGGATGTAATTCATAAAATGGGCTTCACATTTGATCTTTGTGAACGGACCAACAAGCTTAAGAAAGATAGATCTCCTGCTCCTGAACTAGAACCTACCCCTGCTAATCCTTCTGAACCTCAATCTTCTGAGTTTTATGCTCAATCTTCTTCATCTGCTATCATGCCTTCAAACCAGATGATTATGGATGAATTAATTTCTCTTCAAGGCTACATCACTAACCGGATGGATACCTTTGATACTCAGAATCAACAAATCCATTTTGAACTTCATCGTCTCTCTTCTAAGTAGAGTAGCATGGACGTTGATGAAGACAGTTCTGAGCCTGAGTCTTAGACTTTATCTGTTGTTAGGATTTTCTAGCTATAAAGTTAATTTTTCCTGGTTTCGGACAAAATTCTATTACGTTGTTTGTAATGTTATTTGCATTGTTAATGCTTGAACATCTTTTTAATTTTATGATATTGCTCAAATTCCATTATATCTTGGTATCCACATTATTATATGTATGAGATATATATCCTATTGCATGTATGTTATATATATTATGCCGGAAAACTCTTGGCTTTTCTACTTTTTGATGAAGTCAAAAGGGGGAGAAAAGTTGGGAGAGTGTATTTTCTATGTAAAACATTTCAGGTACGTAACTCCAAATGAAAGGGGGAGCATACAAGA
Source organism: Lupinus angustifolius (assembly GCF_001865875.1). Classification (NCBI taxonomy): domain Eukaryota; kingdom Viridiplantae; phylum Streptophyta; class Magnoliopsida; order Fabales; family Fabaceae; genus Lupinus; species Lupinus angustifolius. The sequence goes on from NW_017723379.1 coordinate 24,875, forward strand.
TAGGGGGAGCATACTCAAGACAAGTTAAGAATATAACAAAGTATGATGCTATCCGAAAACTACACTGTTAAGAATATATTGGTTTGTCATCAACAAAAAGGGGGAGATTGTGAAGAAGATCTTTGCTCCTGACCTTGGCACGGTTTTGATGAAGATACCAACATCACCAAAAATAAGAAACGGAAGAATACGTATGAAGACAATGAAGATTCAAACTTCAAGATATTCAAGACTTTAGTCTAAGTCTAAAATAGGTACTTCTATCATATACTCTTGATTATACAATAGTAGTAATGCTCAAACTAATTTTATAAGAAAATTGAAACACTTTAAAATACTTAAAACAATTTTCAAAAATAGTGTGTAACGGGATACTTCATCTAAGTAACAGGTTACGAGTGTGGGAAAAGAGTTATCCAACTTAAAACTGATCAGAGTAATCCATTACTGTCTTTGAGTAACAGATTACCAGTGTTATTAAAGTTGAGTAACCGATTACTCAACTTGCTGTAATAGATTACTCTAATTCGAAAATAAATGATCAATGGATAGAAAATTTGAGTAATCGATTACTCAATGTAGTAACCGATTACTGAGAAATGTTGCATCAAATTTTCAAATTCAAAGTGAATGAGATTCAACCCAAAAAACATGTTTTCATTCCAATCAATTCCTGCCCTTTCAAATAGACATTTTGGCTGATTGGAAAGCCTATATAGAGGCATTGAAACTCACAATCACAACACACAACATATACACAACTCTTATACAAATTTCAAAAGTTGTTACACATATTCTGAAATTATTTTCTACACTTTTTGCAAGAAGTGCTTAAACTTTCAAAGTTGATTTTTTTGAAGTTGCTTAAAGTGAAAGTTTTTCAAGTTTACAAACTTATAAAGAGCATTATTACTAAGTATACAAAGAGGTTATTGGATTGAAAGTTACATCACTTTCATACTTGTAAAGGCAATTCTGTCATTGTTGAACATTCTTCATTATTATTGTAGAATACTTTCTATCACGGGTGTGATAAGAAAGGGGATTAGAATCACTTGTAAAGGTGTTTTCCAAAGGTGAATAAGGATTAAGGAGTGTGTAAGGTAGATAGAGATCTCGGGGTGAGATATTGTAATTGCAACTCATAATCTTTAGTGCAAAAATCTCTTGTGCTGCAAGAGTACTCGATGTAGCCTTTGGTGGACAAGAATTGAACTAGTATAAAAATCATTGTGTATTATCTTCTCCTTTATCTCTTTCATTTTACTTATTAATTTTTAGCATATATTTTCCGCTGCACTTTAACTCTCGATTTTGCAGATAAACGGGCCATTATTTTAAGTCAACTAATACACCTCCTCCCTCTTAGTTGCAATCTCAGTCATACAATCCACATATACAAGAATAAAAGTGTAATTGTTTACCATAATTTTGGTAAATAAAGAGTAAGCTGCCTTGGATTGCACATAACCTGACTTAATAAGAACAATTGTAAGCTTAGCATTCCATTGACTGCTAGTCTGCTTTAATCCATAGAGTGACATTTCTAATTTGCATACAAGGGATTTTTTGGGAATGTTATGGCCTGAAGGAGGTTTAATATAAACCTTTTCAATCAAATCACCATGCAAGAAGGCAATATTGACATCTTATTGATGTAGATGCCATTCTTTTATGGAAGCTAAGGCTAAAACAGTCCTAATGGTGGTGAATTTAACAATAGGGCTAAAAGTATTAAGATAATTAATTTCTGATGTTTAAGTATAACCATTAGCTACTAACCCATCCTTATATCTCTCTATACTTCCACCCACATGATGTTTTATCTTGAAAATCCACTTACATCCTATAGCCTTTTTGTCATTAGGAAGACTAGTCAAAACCCAAGTTTTATTCTTCTTAAGGGCTTCTAATTCACTATGGGTAACATTAATCCAATGTTGATGCATAATAGCCTCTTCATATGACTCAGGTTTTGAAAATCATTTCATATTTAATATATTTAATCTCTTAGAAAAATGGGTAAACTTTTTTTCTTTCCTTTTTTTCTTTTATGTAACCTATAACTTACAAATCATTTTCACTTTTACCTTATTCCATTTTCAAGACGTCACATTTTCAAACCTTGCGGAAATAAAATTCTTAATACATTGAAGATAATTAAATGAACACAATTCTTTTCTGAATACTTCTCATTCATAAAATTCTTGAATAAATACAGAATTGTTTACAGAGTGAAATCTAATCATCGCCACAAATTAAAAAACTGAAAATACAAAGAAAATAATGTCGGGGCATTGGCATTACAAAAAGTACATCACACAGGTTTCTATCACACAAAAAAAGAGAAACCTCCTAAACCAAAGGTGCACTGGAAGCCTCGCTAGGGTCTTCCTCCACTCCAAGTCAGAAGAGATCTCAATGACCTCAACTGAATCTTATATGCAGATAAGCTCTACACATTCTTCGTTGTCTTCCTCCTCCTCCACTTCATCCGCTCCCTAATCCATCGAGGAGTCCAAGATGTACTCCCTTGACATGGCCCCGTCTGTCTCTCTTGGCGCTGATCCTGATGATGAGAACCATGTTTGAGGCCAGGTCCTAATAACTTCTGGTACGCCTCAAGCTTCAGCCGGTATAGAAATACGGTTTCAGGTCTTCGGTCGGGCAAAGTGAATGATGCCTCCCAAACTGCATAGTAAGGTGGAAGATGCAGATCTGAGCCATTGCTTACCCAATCCAGCTCCAGGTCACAAGGACCTATGTAAGTGTGTCGATTACCCTCAACACTCCATGTCCCCTCCTGGGACATAGTGAAGCGATAACAGATCAGTGCTGATAGGTCCATCTGCACATGCGTACGAATACACTAGAAAAACAGAGAGGGAGTAAAAAATCTATGAAAAACTTGTCCTCGATGTCGTGGAATTACACAGAATAATACACCAAGACAACACACGAGTAAAGATATAACATGTGATCATACAAGCATATAATAACGATGAATGAAGTATAAAACTCGAGAATTTAGAATCAATATCGAAGAATATCATGTATGCAATGCGATGCATGAGTCCACCATCCTTACTCCTTTATCCTCCCAATAACTAATCGGAAATAACCGAGAGTACAGTTCCCATAACAAGCTGATTTGATCGCACCAGAACTATTCCTCACAAGGATATATGATGGATCTGTTCCAGTAGAACTGTCCATTTCAGGATGGTGTCATATCAAACACTTTCTGGGCATCCCTCTCATTGATCCTGATTGCAAAGAGGGGTTGTTAGAGACCGTCTAGTTTGCATTGTGAGCACTGTCCGATCCAACAGAATACCTCATCCAGGAATACATGGGACTCGTCTCACCTAGACTCTCCCTCAAGACTTTGCTCACGAATCACCGCCATCAACGCCGTCCCTCTCAACATCTCGGGGCTCATTCGTCTCCCATACATTTCCTCTCTACTACTTCATTTTTTACCATGGATATGCACCCTAACCGAAATTAGTAAATTATGTCTTTTAATCCATCTTTTCTAGCGATCTGTCCCTCCTAAGACATCTCCCATCAGGAATGCTTCTAGTGGGTCCTGATCCTAACATATAAACAAAAAGAGAATAATTTCGGCACCACTATGAACCATCGCTTAATTATCATGGACGGCTCTCAAGCCAAGCCTCTTACGGTCAGCCGATCTCGCTGCATGGGCATAACATAATACCTTTCAGCACCATCATTGAATCATCCTAGACGACTCCTCTAGTCAAGCCTCTTATGGTCAAACGACCTCGCTACGTGGGAATAATATCACACCCTCGGGCCTCGCCTTTAACCAAGCAATTCCTTACTTTTATTACTTTCAAGAATTTCATATAGTTATTTACCTTTACAACTTCTTGATGGCAAACATGCCATTAGGCTCTTGTGTATATGAGAGTTATAGTTCATATGACTTAAAAAGAAATCATGTATGTATGGAGCCATCTCGCTCAAGCGAGAGCTGTTTCGCTCAAGCGAGGGCACATCCATTTTTGAGGCATTTGTGGCTTAAGCGAGAGATGTCTCGCTTAAGCGAGAAAGCAATCAGTTCTCTTGGTGCCTATTTTAGCTCAAGCGAGATATGTCTCGCCCCGACCTAAAACACTCGTTTTCTCTAGACACTTCTCGCTCAAACGAGAGTTTCTCGCTCAAGCGAGAAGATCCTGAATATCATTTTAATTACTTTACTCAAGGAAAATATTTCTCATTTAT
>NW_017723380.1:0-5728 GCF_001865875.1 Lupinus angustifolius
ATATAAACATGACATAAATCGGTATAAGAAATATTATTGTACTTAATCCAAACAAACAGACAATTGATTAAATACAAGTTTTCTTAATACCCAAGACAACTCCAAACTTGTGTGGGAGTTTGAAGGTCATGATGCATATTCAGACACCACTATGTCACGATGTTTTCTCCCTCACCTGAGTGTGTCGGGTCGCTAGGTTCTATATTTGCAGGTGAGCTTACTTGATCTGATCTCCTCTCGAACTCTTCATTACGCCAAAATAATGTTAATTAGTTAACTGACGATAATTATTATACTTACGAAATAACTTTTTACGCGAAGATAAAACGTCCGATTTGAAATGAATTTAATTGCTTTCATCCATCCGATTCAAGGTTGAATATCCTTCAACCATGATTTGTCAGTGAAAGTCTTACAATCAAATAACACTTTTTAAAGTAAGATTTTCAATAAAACTTATACCGGAATTATGTCGTAATCCATGGATATACACAAAGCTAGTTCCCAGGAAAGAGAGGTGGGTCGTAAAAAAACCCTTAAATATCAAGTCTTTCCTTAGACAGAACCTTTCTAGACATGTATTTCACTTCATTACATTTTTCTGATAGTTAATAAATCTTATTTTTTTGTAAGTAAAACATTTTGACTAAAACAAACCTTTTAAAATAAGATCATTAAGCTAGATTTGTCATTTTTAAAGTAAGTCAATTTAAACAAAAACAATAATTTTAAAAATCAATATTTTTTAAGTAAATCTTACCATTTTAAAGTAAGTTCACTTAACTAAGATTCAACATTTTTAAATCATTTTACCATCTAAGACTTCATAACACTTTAAGTTTATAAAGTCAAGACTTTTAGGTAAATCTCATTATTTCAAGTATACTACTAAAACAATTTTTCATAAACATCTTAACACCTAATTTTTTAGGAAAAAACATCAAGGGTTAGTAAGTGTTATTTTCATAGTCATGAAAAAGAATGACTCTGAATTTAATATTTACACTAAACATATTTTAATTATTCTTACCACTTTAAAGTAAGTCGACTAAAATAAATACAACATTTTTTTATGAACATCTTAATACCTCCTAATTTTTTAGGAAAAACCTCAAGGGTTAGTAAGTGTTAATTTCATAGTCGTGAAAATAAATCCTAAGGTAAGACTTTCTACTACTTTAATATCCAAAACTTCATAACACTTTAAGTTTATGAAGTCAAGACTTTAATAAATCATCTTTTATCCCAAATAATTATTTTAACTTGGAAATCAAAGAGTAAAATATGCTAAACCATTTTTAAACATAATACTTTCTAAAAATGAAACATTTTCAACAACAACTCATCAACATCATAAACTTTCAAGAATAAAATACAAACTTTTTCCTAAACACATTAAAGGTTCCTTTGATGTTAAAATCATCAGCTTTAAACATATTCAAATACTAACAAGAATTCCTAATATTTCCAAACAACTAACAATCTAACTTTGTCCAAAGATATAGTTTTTCCATCTAAGAACAAGGAAGAAATTTCAAGATTTACCAAAGTCAAAAACTACATAAAGGTTCACACAATACAGTAAAACTTCCTGTTAGCCACGGTTACGGTTGCAACCGTGGCTAAAGTGGAAAAAAACCATAGCTAGATTGAGTGGCCACACTTAATGTTGTTGTGACCAGGAATGGCGTTGCTAAAAATTAGCCACAGTTATTATGTTATTTCGCTACACTTCTGTGAAATGTATTAACATTTATTTAGCCACAGTCTGTTTAATTCAGCTACAGTCGAACCATGGCTAAGTTGCTGATTTTGCCACACTACAATAGTGGCTAAGTTGCTTATTTTTCCACAATCCATCCGTGGCTAATTAAATTTATTTAAAATTACTTTCGTACATACTTCTCTCATGATCTCTTAGCCACAGTCTGTTTAATTCAGCTACAGTCGAACCGTGGCTAAGTTTCTGATTTTGCCACACCACAACCGTGGCTAAGTTGCTTATTTTTCCACAATACATCCGTGGCTAATTAAATTTATTTAAAGTTACTTTCTTACATACTCCTCTCATGATCCAAATGTGTCATTGTCTCACAATCTTTATTTTCAATAATATAATGGTAAATTTATAATAAAATTAAATATTTGCTAGCTAATAATAATAAAATTGAATCTTATACAATTACCAAATGTTTAACATTCAAAAATCCTTATAAAAAACAAAATGCAAAATGTTAAGATAATATAAGTTCATGAATTCTAAGAAACCATATCTAAGATGGTGGGACATCACGACTGAAAGTGGTTAACTCACTACCAAATTTTTCGACTAGAAACTTCTCAAGAGTAGCCAAACGATTCTGAGTATGTGCAAGTTGCTCCTTGGTCTCTTCATACCCTGATAGTTTTACTTCTAAAGTTTGTACATATTTCTTCAAGTCTTCAACATGTTGACTAGAGCCACTAGAATTCAAAAAACCAGTAAAATGTCTAGACGTTCCAAAAACACTGGAGGGACAAATACCAGTGCCCAAACCATGCACTCGACCTGAATGTTCAGCTCCATATGCTTTTCCAATTGCATCATTAGGATGAGCAAATACCTTTGATGAAACACCTGAAGTAGTGACATTTTCTTGATCTTGAGGTAAATGCTCTGATATTTTATCCTATTAAATAACAAGAAATTAATAATTTATATAGTGGCAAAATGCAAATTGCATGGCAGTAACCTATAATGGAAAATTGCATCAATAGAATCAGAAAGGACAAAATGATATTATGCGTTTGCCTACCTAACTAACTGCATACCATTATCCATTTCACAACTTAGGAAATGGTTCTAAAAATGATACACTTTTTAGGACATATGTAACACATCATGTATGAAAAGACTTTAAATTACTTACAGCTAGAGTTTTTCCTTCTTCGCTTACATAGCTTCCATCCTTCTTCAATACAGTTCACAAAACAACCTCACCACGACATACAGGTCTTTGCAATTTTAGCTCCTAACACAATCAATGAAATATATATATTAAAACATAAGTTATTACATTCACAAAACTTCATTATCTACAATAATAAAATTACCTAGGACAACTTACCATTTGACGACCTTTCTTTGAATTGCTCATACTACCACCAGCATGGGAAACTTTAAGATTCTTGCGACTTCTAGTGTTCGCCAAACTTTGTTTCTACAATTGCCAAACATTGTAGTCATTATATTAAAAAAGAAATAAAAGTCTTGGAGAAATTAAATACTTCACAACATAATGTTTACCTTCATCTTATCCTCCTCATAATGATGCACAAATGCAATCCAATCAGCACAATCTAAACCTGGAGGAGGATTACCAAGTATGTCTTCCTTACTTTTATTAGGATAGAAATACTTACACCTTAACCTATATTTATAGGCCCTCCATCTTTCACCTAGAGTAATCATAGCCCATTTGACTCTAGCAATATAATCAAACTCAAAATTTCCCTTCACACATTATTAAATACACTAGTCAATTTTCAATGACAATAGGAAAAAACTATTAAAATTGCAAAAAAATTAAATAATTACCTCAATATATTTCCATTGTTGGTATCTATTATCCTTTGACATCCAATCCGGGTTTACCTTTTTAGAACACATGTATAGTCTTTGCAATCTTGGTATAAGTGGGAAGTACCGTAAGACCTTTGCTGGTATATATTTTTTATTTTGGCCAACCACTATATCATTTGCACCACTAATATTTCCATTAGATTTCCACCTAGATGCATTGCAAATCTTACAATTATCTCTCTTCTTGTCTTCCAATGAACCCCAATATAACATGCAATTATCCGGACATGCATAAATCTTTTCATAGCTTAAACCTAACTTCTTAATCAACTTTTTTGCCTCGTATAAAGATGCTGGGAGTTTAGCATGGGGAAAAACATTATTGTTAAAAGATCAATGATCATAGAAAATGTTTTGTCAGTTGCACTACATAAGACTTTTATATGATACAATAGAACAATGAATGATATTTTACTATATTTTTTACAACCAGGGTACAATTCTTCATCTCCATCACCTAATTGTTCTTTTATTTTTTTCTTGTTGGACTTTACTTGCATCACCCCTAGGCTGGTCATCATTTGGTATATTTGAGTGACCGGAATCTTGAATTCCATTATCACCAAAGATGCCAAAAACATCATCTAACATATCTTGCATTGCATATTGTCTAACCAACTCTTCTTGTGGTTGGCTGTAGTTTCAACATTATCTTGCACATGCTTTTTTTCCCATGCATGTACCAAAATGTGTACTTTCTGGGAAACCCTTTTTGAAGTAGATGACTAAACACTTCAATTCTATTACCCATTTTAAGAAATCCACATGTAATACAAGGACATGGAATTTGATCATTTATAGGTACATTTGAAAAGGCGAAATCCAAAAATTGCACCACCCCATCCAAGAACGCCTTTGATCTAATTGGTTTCTCAATCCAACTCTTATCGATCATAACCGCGTGAGTCTGTTTTTGATGTTAAATTCAATTACTAAATCATTAGAGATACTAAATGATTAACTTAACAACAGCTTAAGTATTACCTCAATGCTCTTTTATTTATTTCAAGTTGGGATCAGGAAATGAAGTCATAGTTACATGAACCATGACCTGCATATAAAACAAATTTGTCTCATTAAGATAATTATGGAGTGTCATGTCTATCACAAAGTTTAGTATTCAACTACATCTAAAAAACAAACAAAAGAACAAATTGATCTTGAAGAGAAGCACCTACCATTTGTTCTTTTGACATTTTTCCATTTACTATTCAGTATAAGTAGATATAAAATGATTATCCACATACCTCATAGAGCCATCCTTCAACAACAAACACATCTAATGAGTAACCGTTGGTTGTGGAGAAGACATGCAGCTCTTGGATGTCTAGTCCAATTTCAGCAAGCAAAGCAGTTAACTGCAGAATGTCTAAATACATGGAAGCTATGAGTATTACATTAGCAATATCAACCTTCTGAATTATTTGTATTATAGTGCATATATATGTTAAATCTATATTGCCAATATCTCATTAGCAATATCAAATATAAAACTCCAGAGTTGTTAATCAATGCACTTTCTTTCACTCCTTGAATGCCCTCAATTGAAATGCAAGCATGCATGACAAATTAAACCATAGTGTTTTGCAAATTCAGTCATATTAGTTTAAGAATTCCACTTATGAATTCAGTATAAACTCAAGTTAGTTGATTATTACTCAGACGTGCAACAACAACAAAAATAATTATAAAACTTCAATCATCAAATGAGTATTTAACTATGTGATGAAAAGAAAGTCTGCTTATGAAAGATAGAGAGAAAAACAAAAGTTATCTAACAATGTAATCAAAGTTAGGAAATAATGATTTATCTAACTTTATATCATTTAGCAATTTGAATATTTCAGGCAGATTTTCTTTCTTCACAATATTGAAATATAGATACAAATACCAATTCAATTACAAGCACATAGGACGCTCCCTTCTTGAATCTAGGACCTCTAAATCCTTGGTTTGACTCTACCCTTCGCCTCTGAGAAAACCTTTCTCGCGAACTAGCCCCAGCCAAGATTCTTATCCTCAAATCAAGACCTCCTAGCCTTGGTGAAGAACCTCAATCTCTATGGTGATCTCACACCAAGAGACAAATCCAGACTACACAAAAAC
>NW_017723381.1:0-506 GCF_001865875.1 Lupinus angustifolius
AATGGATACAAAATTATGCAGAAATAGTAAGCATATAACAGCAATTAAACCACCATAATCTCTCTTCTCACGCATGCAACTTTAAACAACCCTATATAATATAATGTAATGCTATGGTTTTCTGAACAATGCCTTGTATTTATAGCATAGAGAATAGGCGGTTACATTTGTTGCAAAACAGTTCAACAGTTAAACAGTTAAAAAAGATTTCAGTTATAACAAATAACAGACTAGTTAATCGATTAAGGCTTCTCTTTAATCGATTAACGGGGCAACAGAATGACACAGAATTCAGTTCAAACAGAAAACACATATTTTAAAGAAAAGCAGTTGCGTTAATCGATTAAGTTACCACATTAATCGATTAACTGGAACATTTATGCATATGTTTCAAATGGTAAACTACTCATATGTTATGCATAATATATATACATGCTTTACCAATTATATTATGCCTAATATGCACATATAACATGTATGATAGATGCATGAACATACAATTAACT
>NW_017723382.1:0-349 GCF_001865875.1 Lupinus angustifolius
CTCACTTACTATGGCACACATCCCAGACTACTTAGATTATAGACTCAAGTTACATCCTAGTCTAGATATGACCAAATGAGCATAAGGTATGTTGACTGTTGAGCCATCTTCAAGCTTTGTTAGAACCTTGTCTTCATCAAAACATAGGCAAAGACATGCTAGTGTTATCCTTGACACTTTGCACTTCCAATCTCCCCCTTTTTGATGATGACAAACACTTCATCTAAATTCTTCAATTGTTGATGTATAAGCTTGATGATGAATTTCCAGAATGGTTGTGAAAGACTGTTTTTCGAAGAACAAAGTTAAAGCGCATTGCTTCCTTGTAGGTAAGCAAAAGTATGGACGG
>NW_017723383.1:0-2419 GCF_001865875.1 Lupinus angustifolius
TGGGTATGTAACTAATTAACCAGCTGTAAAGAAGCTTGAACAAATTCACATTTTTACATCATTTAATCGATTAAGTGAAGTCGTTAATCGATTAAATTGACAATAGATAGCCACAGAACAGTTTGAATGGCATGAAGGGTTATGCAAAATCAAATCAAGTGCGGAATGATTAAGCATTTGATATATTTGAGCAGTTTGCAATAGGCACAATCATTCAATATAATCACATATACCAATCATGATCAAGATTCATTTCAAATAGAGTAAAGTGCTATATGCAACATAATTAACAATCAAGTATGAACGCGATAGTTTGAAACCATTTTAACACAAAATGTAAAACATTAGTTCAGCAGTAGATATAGAGTTGTGACAATCCAAATAAAAACAGCAATGCAATACAAAACATAATATCTCAAGAGGAAACAAGGATCAAAAAGGTCCATTAGTTAGGAAGACTAAATTAAGGCTCTAAGGTTTTCTATCTAAGGATGAGATGAAGGATTCTGGTTGTCAAGAATCGATGAGCTACAACCACCCTTGATGAAAACACTCAGCTTGTTGAACTCAGCAACCATTCTTCTATTTTGAGAATCAGGAGTAGTCTGAATATAATTCCGCAAGGATTGGTAATGGTTGTCAATGTTAGCATTCTGACGTTCCTCAAAATGCTCCAAATTCATATGATATGAATCCTTAAGAGACTGAAAGTGAAGGTCCATCCTATTATTGAGACGTTGTTCCATAGCATCCATATAAGCTTGTCCAAAAGCAGGTTCCTGTGATGCATGTCCTGGATGCTCCCCCTGAGTTGCAATAAATGCCTTTTGGTTCATGTCTTGATCATATTCACCGGAAGGATCAAGGCTTGCATTGTTGAAGTCTTCTTGATATTGTCAAGTGTTGCCATACTTGTAGATGTCCATCTTGTGAATTAAACTCTCACCAATCAAGTGATCCTTGTCTGAGCAGTCCATCATTATAGTATCTGAAACATCAATATGTAGATAGCCAATAACTCGGGATATGAAGATACTATAAGGAAGTAGCCTTGATTGAGAGTTCGAGACGCTATACATGACCTTCAGAATCTCATCAGGCCAATTTATCATGATGTTCTCCCTCACATGACACATAAACCTCAAATCATTCACGGTAGGTTGTGCATAATTTGTGTTTCTCTGAATCAATATGTAGGCAATCAAGTAGTGTAGGAGTCTATTTTCTATGGACAGTGACCCAACTTTGGTCAATTCGCCTTGGACATAGAGTTGAGGTCTACACAAACATGACTTATACATTTCAACAGCGTCAAATGAGTTGTTGTTTGCCCAACCACAATCACTTAAACTAGCACCAGAAAAAGCTAAACCACCCACATTCAAAAAGATTTCTTCATAAATTTCTAACAACTTTCCAGCTATCATCGACCAATATTTCCCATCTTTATATCTAAAGTTCGCGTAATACTCCCTAACTAGAGCAGGGTAAATATTACATTTCAATTCCAAGAAGGGCACAGCCCCTTGAGCTTGCAAGCCATGCAGAATTTTGAAGTTCTGTTCTGCTAGCCAAGTCACATTCGCAATCCGAATATATGTAGGCTTTCTTCCCTAAAATTTCTACAACCGAGTTTCTTGTAGAATCAATGAGTAGCATGGGTCCCCGCGGTTCTGCCTTGGTTGTGGATGTGGCACGGCTTTTGGAGCATGCGGTGGGCGTTGTGCGGTTGTCTTGATTCTCTTCCCACGTCCTCTATCCATAACACTCAAACACTGAATCATGATGAAGGTTTAGAGGGAAGGTTGAGGGAAACCTAGGGTAAGGTTTTGATTTGGGGAAAGCGAATTTCTTGGAAGTATGAGATGAGGAAGACGGTTTATAGAGTAGAAATGTGGTAGGGTGATTCTGTTTAGGGCTAGGACGAAGCTTAGGATGATGTTGGACTTGTTCCTCTGAGATTTAAGAGAAAAGGGGGTGAATGGGGTTTTGAAAAATATCCAGAAACGCTTCTGTTTCTGATATATTGATGTCGTTAATCGATTAACAGCATTTCTTAATCGATTAACCCGAGTTGAGAATGCCAGTTTTAAAAGTTTTGGCTCAGGTAATCGATTAATTGATTTACTTAATCGATAAAATGTATCAGCTTCAACGTTTTGGATGTTTTTAAAAGCATGCATGGATTTCAAACGTAATTGGATAATTTGATTTTAAGCTATCACATGTATTTAAAGCTTTTAAGCACAGAATCATGCATTATACAAGGAATTATAAGCATTCAATCATCATTTACAAAGCATTCAAAGGGATCATGCAAGGCAATCACAAAATAATTAATCAAGATATTTTTCAACAAGGATTCCTAGTTCTCTTCGAAGAACATAGAAAGTACCTCGTGAGAGAGGCTTGGTAAAAA
>NW_017723384.1:0-1034 GCF_001865875.1 Lupinus angustifolius
ATTTAATATGGATCTTTTCTAATATGAGCCCAAAGTCCTTAAGTTTCTCCTTCATCCAAAGGATTTGAGCATAACACACGCCAGCGGCAATGTATTCCGCTTAAGCGGTGGACAAAGCAACACATGCTTGCTTTTTGTTGTGCATTGCAACTAGGGAGCTGCCTAATAGGTGACAAGTCCCACTAGTGCTTTTACGATCCAACTTGCACCCAGCAAAGTCGGAATCAAAGTAACCTACCAAGGATAGGGAGGCATCCCTAGGATACCATAATCCCATATGAATATTTCCCTTTAGATATCTCATGATACATTTTACAGCAATATAATGTGATTCTTTTGGCAAAGCTTGAAACCTAGCACACATACAAACGCTAAACATAATATCGGGGCGGCTAGCAGTTAAATACAATAAGGAGCCGATTATCCCACGATATTTGGTTACCTCAATCGCTTTTCACTTTTCATCTCTATCCAGATAACATGCAGATGCCATAGGTGTATATGCGTCCTTGCACTACTCCATATCGAACTTCTTCAGTAATTCCTTGCAATACTTCGACTGAGGGATAAAGATACCACTTTCCATTTGTTTGATTTGAAGTCCAAGAAAGAAGGTCAGCTCACCCATCATCGACATCTCAAACTCCCCCTGCATCAACTCAGAAAACTCCTCACAAAGGATGTCATTAGTAGATCCAAAGATGATGTCATCAACATATATTTGTACGAGTAAAGCATGATTATCAGATCTACGGATGAAGAGAGTGGTGTCGATCAAACCTCTTTCGAACCCTTTTTCTAGTAGGAACGAACTCAATCTATCGTACCAGGCTCTAGGAGCCTATTTTAGGCCATAGTGGGCCTTCTTGAGTTTATACACATGGTTCTGGTATTTGAAGTTTTCAAACCCTGGTGGTTGATCTACATACACATCCTCTTGAATATATTCATTTAAAAAAGCACTTTTAACATCCATTTGAAATAGTTTAAAGTTCATGATTGATGCAAACGACAAGAACATCCTAATGGCCTCA
>NW_017723385.1:0-11930 GCF_001865875.1 Lupinus angustifolius
GATATATCACCTAGCACCTTATCGAGTGGATGATCCTTTTTAGTTTTCCACGCGATAGGCATTTCCTGATGTTGCTCTGCTACTGTTTGCTCTGCTTCTTGTTGGATTCCTTCCATGTCCTAGTATGGCAATTCTTCAAGTGTACCTGACATATCATCATAAAGGACTTTTCTCTTCTCTTTTGGAGAAGATTCTTTAAAATGGACATGAATAGACTCTTCTACTTGCATGGTATATTTATTAAACACACGGAATGCCTTGCTATGTAATGAATATCCTAAGAATATGCCATCATCAGCTTTCAAGTCAATCTTTCCTAAAAAAAACATTTTCCATTATTCAAGATAAAGCATTTGCACCCGAAAGCATGAAGATGAGCAATATTTGGTTTTCGACCTTTCAAAATTTCATAAGGTTTTTTTGAAGAAGTAGGTCTAAGTAGTATTCTATTCATTACATAACATGTTGTGTGAATTGTATCAACCCAGAAATACTTTGGGACCTTGCTCTCATTTAGCATAGTCCTTACCAGTTCCTCTAGAACTCTATTTTTCCTCTCACCAACTTCATGTTGTTGAGAGGTACAAGGATCTGAGAACTGATGCATAATACCATGTTTATTACAGAACTTATTAAATTTATGATTTTCGAATTCTCCGCCATGGTCGCATCTAATGTAAATAATCTTTAGCTTAGACTGGTTTTGGATTTGCTTGGCTAGACATTTAAAAGATTTATAAGCATTGCTCTTTGATGTTAAAAATAAAGTCCAAGTGAATCTAGAAAAATCATAGACAATAACTAAAGCGTAATAGCTCCTACCAAAACTCATAATTTGTGATGGTCCAAACAAGTCCATATGGAGAAGCTCCAATGGTCTAGTAGTGGATATCACATTTTTTTTTATTAAATGAACTCCTGACTTGTTTACATTTCTAACACATGTCACAGGAATCTTGAGTTGTAAAATTGAGTTTTGGAAGACCGATTACTAAGTTATTTTTCGATAATTTTTCTAAATGCTTCACATGTATGTGAGCGACGCGTCTATGCCAAAGCCAGATGTCATCTTCTCTTGAAGTAAGACATTTTGAAAAAAGAGAAGTGACATCCTCCACATTAACCATATAAATATTATTTACTTGATACCCGACAAACTTAACATTATTAGATAATACATCACGAATGATACAACAGTCAGAATCAAAAGATACCATATTACCTTTGTCGCATAATTGGCTTATGCTCAACAGATTACGTTCCAAACCTTCTACGTATAGAACGTTCTCGATTATTGTGTGGGTTGAGTTGCCAATATTCCCGGTGCCCAAGATTCTTCCTTTATTGTTGTCTCCATAGGTGACGAATCCCTTTTCTTTCAGCGGCAAGACTAAGAATTTCGACTTGTCCCCAGTCATATGTCTCGAACAGTCGCTATCAAGATACCAATTTTGTCCGTGTGTTCGAAGACATACCTGCAATGTAGATCACCTGCTAGACTCGGGTACCCAAATTATGTTGGGTCCTTTCTTGTTAATGACTAGGGAGTTATCTACCTTTCATACCCAAGCGTAAACACCACTGGGTATCGCATATCTCCTGATATAACAGAAATGAGAAGTATGGCCATATTTGCCATAGTAATGGCATGTAGGAACTCTGTTTTTCTAATTTGAATTTTTATATTGGCATGTTAGAGGTCTCCTATATGGTCTATTTTTATGGGATTGAGCTAAGCAAAGTGTCTAATTGGTTTTTACTATTTGTGAGTTTTGCGAGTTTTTCATTCAGTTTAAAATTTTCATTTTTCAAGTCCTTGCAAGACTCACAAGTAGTATTTTGACATAAGTTATTTTCCGTGCAATCGCATGAAGCACAGGAAAAAATTAGATCTAATGTTTCTCTTCCCAATTTTAATTCATCTAATTCTTTCTACATTTGAATTATTTTTTGTTGGTTAGCAAAATTATTCTTTTTCTCTCGTTGCTTAACTTTGCTAATTTTTTAAGTTCTTCATGCATCTCAACATAAGCACTATATAATATTTCATATGAGGGAGAATCAGAAGAATAGGATGATGTGTCAGAGTATACCTCATCTGAAGTATCCTTGCTACATGATTCGTAAACCTCATCTGATATCGCCATTACGCACAGCTTCACGGTCTCCTCTTCATCTGAGGTGCTTGATGTTGTTTCTTCCTTCGGTACATCCTAGACGATGTATGCTTTCTTTGACTTGAAGTCTCGTAGAGTGCTCTTCTCTAAATCAACTCTTTTTAAGTAAGTGGGGCACTAATACTTCATGTGTCCTGGCTTACCACATTCATGGCAAGTGAAGCTCTCCTTTGTCTTGTCTTTCTTTGTTGATTCATGGGCTTCTTTCTTTTGGAATCTTCTAAGTCCTCCATTCTTCTTCAAGAAATTTCCACATTTTCGTACAAGGAAATTTAGCGTTTCCTCGTCAATGTCTGAATCGGAGTCATCATTGTCTATCTCTTAGTTGGGTTGTGATGTTAAAGCTTTAAGACATATTCCCTTCTTTTTGCGATCGGACTCCTCATGCATTGTCAAACGCCCAAGCTCCATCTCATGCTCCTGAAGCTTTCCAAAGAGTGTTGCCAAAGGCATGGAGTCTAGATCCTTGGACTCCATGATTGTCGTTACTTTAGGATGCCATCTCCTGTCAAGACAACGTAAGACTTTATTAGTGAGCTCTCCTTTGGTAAACATCTTAACTAAAGCAATAGGATGGTTAATGATGTGAGTGAATCGTTTTTGCATATCGCCGATCGATTGGATGTGAGTGAATCGTTTTTGCATATCGCCGATTGATTCACTCGGTAGCATACAAAATAATTCGTATTCGTGAGTTAGTGCGTTTAGTTGGGCGCGCTTGACCTTGCTAGTGCCTTCGTGCGTCACTTGTAAAGTGTCCCACATTTCCTTGGCACTTCGACATTGAGACACCCGAAAGAATTCATCGTAGGATAGGGTCGAGGTAATGATGTTTTTAGCGCGAAGGTTGAACTGGACCTTCTTGCGCTCCTCACCAGTCCATAAGCTTTTTGGATTTTCTTTCGGTTCGTCATCCACTAAATGAAGTGGGGCGAAGGGGCCACTGATTATGGATTCCCAAATATCTGAATCAATAGCCTCAACGAATATTTTCATCCGGACTTTCCAATAGGCATAACCCTCGCCACTGAATACGGGAGGGCGGTTAATGGATGTGCCATCACCGCCAAAGGGGTTGGTGGAACCCATTTTAATTCCCTTCGGATCCCGAGGATGCGGTTGAGCTAGGACGTCATACTAGCTCTGATACCACTTGTTAGGTATCAGTGGCCTAGGAACACCTAGAAAGGGAGGTTGAATAGGTGTAGCGGTTATCGATCACCGCTTCTTGAACCAAAACCCAACTGCCGGAAAACAATCCAGTTAGTCGATTAACAGCAAGGTTTAATTGATTAACTACTGCACAGAACAGCATGCTCAGACAGGCAATTTGCACAGTAATTAAAACAAAATTGAACAGATATAATACAGATATTTTTACGCACAATTATTAAGTATATGGCCGTAAACAAATATCCAACTTTTCAATCACAGATTCAATTTATAATGGCAAGAAACATAAAGAAGATAAAGAGAGAAAGAACAGTGCACAAAGGATTTTTATCCTGGTTGGGTTGCGGTCCACTGCAAACTACATCCAGGCCTCCCCTTCTGGATCAGGGAGATTTTCTTTCTTCACAATATTGAAATATGGATACAAATACCAATTCAATTACAAGAACATAGGACACTCCCTTCTTGAAATAGAGTACCTCTAAATCCTTGGTTTGACTCTACCCTTCGCCTCTGAGAAAACCTTTCTCGCGAACTAGCCCCAGCCAAGATTCTTATCCTCAAATCAAGACCTCCTAGCCTTGGTGAAGAACCTCAATCTCTATGGTGATCTCACACCAAGAGACAAATCCAGAATACACAAAAACACATTAAATAATAAGATATACTAAGCACAATAATGCTTAAAATATGACAAGATAAACACTCAAAGATTAACCCTTTTACTAACCACTTAAGCCACCAAGATTCAAATGAGTTAATCAGTATACAGATAATTTCTTTCTTCTCACGCATGCAATCTCTCTTGCAAAAATACAGTAAAACACGTATGCAAATATGCTCTCTAAATAGCCCTATACAATAGAATGCAATGTTATGGTTTTCTGAACAATGCCTTCTAATTATAGCGTAGAGAATAGGTGGTTACATTTGTTGCAAAACAGTTAAACAGTTAAACAAATAAAACAGATTTCAGTTATAACAAATAACAGACTAGTTAATCTATTAAGGCTTCTCTTTAATCGATTAACAGGGCAACAGAATGACACAGAATTCAGTTCAAATAGAAAACACATATTTAAAAGAAAAGCAGTTGCGTTAATCAATTAAGTTACCACGTTAATCAATTAACTGGAACATTTATGCATATGTTGCAAATGGTAAACTTCTCATATGTTATGCACAATATATATACATGTTTTACCAATTATATTATGCCTAATATGCACATATAACATGTATGATAGATGCATGAACATACAATTAACTAGATGATATGTCTCATGAATATGATATGACAATTAAGATGGCTTAAGAGACTAGCATCTAGGTTCACCTAACCTATACTCACTTACTACGGCACACATCCCATACTACTTAGATTATAGACTCAATTTACATCCTAGTCTAGATATGACCAAATGAGCATAAGGCATGTTGATTGTTGAGTCATCTTCAAGCTTTGTTAGAACCTTGTCTTCATAAAAATATAGGCAAAGACATGCTAGTGTTATCCTTGACACTTTGCACTTTCATCAATGTTTACAGAATTTTTCTAACCCTTTCTAAGCTCATCCATTGAATTCGTCTCCTTCACTCAAATTCGAGTTTGTGGCTTGCCCTTTAGGCCTTATTTTGCGCATGCATTCCTCGTCAAGGTGCATGTACTCTACATCGTGAAATAGGAAAAACTATTGTACACATAACATTACTCTTAAAAGTTGAACGTTTTCACTTTGTCTTTGTTATAGAATCAATTAAGAGAAGAACTTGAGATTGATCCTAACTTGCCAGCAGTTTTATTGATGGGTGGTGGTGAAGGAATGGGACCTGCCCAAAAAACAGCAAAGGCTCTTGGAGAAGCACTTTTTCACAAAGAAACTGAGAATCCAATTAGGCAGATAGTAATTATATGTGGCTGTAATAAGAGCTTAGTATCCACCCTTGAATCTCTCGAATGGAAATTTCTCGTAAAGGTAACTCGCTTCGCTCCTTAAACCTCGACATCTTAATAGACTCAACTAGAGATAGATGAGAAAAATAGAATAATAATGAATGGATCGTTGTTTCTTGATTTGTGTAGGTTAGAGGATTTGAGACTATTGTGGCAAAATGGATGGGACCATGTGACTGCATTATAATAAAAGTAAGTTACTTAAACTAACATGATGCTTTTTATGTAATACTTCATATGTTAACAAAGGCTCATTATTTTCATGAAATTTTCAGGCTGGACCAGGTATAATTGCAGAAGCATTGATAAGAGGTCTTCCTATAATCCTCAATGACTATATTTCTGGACATGAAAAGGGTAATGTGCCTTATGTGGTAGACAACAGAGTCGGAGTATTCACCCGAAGTTCTAAGGAAACAGCGAGAATCGTGACCGAATGGTTCAGAACAAAGTCAGATGATATGAAAAGAATGTCGGAGAATGCACTGAAATTAGCACAACCTGAGGCCGTATTCGGCATCGTGAGGGACATACATGAGCTTGCTCTGCAACGCGAGCCATCAAACTTTCCATACGCATTGACCTCATCATTTACTAGCCTAATCTAATTCATTGATTAACTATGAATCTACTGGTTCTATGTTTTCTCATTGATATCATCTCAACCCTGTGCTAACTCAATTAATCTCTTTTTATTACAATTCAATCTCTCATACCCTAATTTCTCATCATATTTTCTCTATTTCAACAAATCACTCATTCAAATTTCTTAAGTTAAGAAGAAAAGTAGAACAATAAGAAGACCTAACATATGGCTTCGATTCAACGTGCTACTATGATTTCAGGTTCAAAGGGTGGAGATCCAGCTACCATCGAATCGCAAATTCACGAAGAGATAGAAGCTTTAGGAAGAATTGACTGAGGAGATAGAATAACGAATCGTGAATAGATTGCAAGAAGAAAGATGAAGGCAGTGATGAAAGTATGGTGCTGAAGTGAATCGAGAATCGTGAAGCTTTGTGATGTAAGATGAAAGTATGGTGCTGAAGTGAGGTGCTGAAGTGAGGTGCTAAAAGTATGGGCCATTTATGTGCTTATTTTACAACGGGTCGGCCCAGATACAATATCAATTTTGGGATCAATTTTAAGTTTTTTCCATCTAAGAACAAGGAAGAAATTTCAAGATTTACAAAAGTCAAAAACTACATAAAGGTTCCTATGATTTTATTATCATCCCCTTTAGTTATGCCTTCATAAAATACTTAAAAACAAATATAAACTCTACTTTATGAACAACATAATAAAAGCTCATAACTTTCTATGAAGTATGAGAAGAAGATGAAGAAGAGAAAATAAAATACTACCTTAGTTTGTATAGGGAATTTAGTGTAAAAAGAGAGAGTGGTGTGAGGTATTTATAGGAGAGCCTCACCCTCATCAAATCATAAAACTGAATGCAAAGTAAGTAGATTTAGACTAGCATAGGTGATGTGTCTAATGGTGGGGGAATGAGAATATTTGTTGAGTGATTTAGGGGCTTTTGGAAGCTTTTGCATTACTTTTGTAACAAGTAAGTGGCTCATGAAATGATGACTTCCAACTTTATTGATATGATGTAATTTCCCGATAAACATCATGTCTGAACATTTTCGGATAATTTCGTCCGGAAATATACAATCTCCCGATTTAGGACATTTGCTCGAAACGTCAAAACTTGAATTTCAAGGTGAAAAATATCTAGAGATGAGTTATGGACAAACTTGGTGTCTATTTTAACTAGAAATAATATATCGAAGCCAACGGAAAAATCGGAATTCGATTCCGAGTTACGGAACTCAAAAACGGGGAAACAACTCGATAAAACGACCCGAAATCGTCTCGGAAACTTTTATTTTCCAAAAATCTTGAACAATTAGGGCAAGAAATAAAATCATATACAAGACTAAAACTCAACTGAGGTTTAGCCTAAAACATTATTGATTAATTTCTATAATTTATCCATTAATACTAATTACTTAATTAAAAGTGCTCTGAAAAACACGGTGTTACATAATGTTGATGAGAAAGTCTTTCATAGGATATGATTTTTGATAAGGGGTATTTAACCTTACGATTGTCTTGGCATGGAATGAATGCTCCTAAGGAGCAGTGATAATCTTGCAAATAACTTGGAGGATTTTTCCCTGGTAGATATTCTAAGATTCACACTAGGAGATTGATTGTCATCAATAGGTTGATTAGTATCACATCCTTCTGGATTCTCTGTTAGAAGATCAATGCTTATACTTTGAGTAGTATCTTGAACATCAAGATTGACACAAGAATAATTGGAAATGTTATGATCAAGATAATGATATATTATATTAAAAGATGTTGTAGGAGAAGAAAAATTAACATCCTTCTCAAAAGTAATATCATCATGTCCAAAAGGAAAACCATCTTCATAAAAGTTCGCATTCCTAGATATAAAGATTTCTTTATACAAACAATCGAATATTATATAACCTTTTCTTCTAGTTTTAAAACCTAGAAAGACACAAACATCCAAATATTTTGAGACTTAATAAGTTAGTTTCATGATTGTAAACTTTATCATATGGAGAAAGGTTATTGAGATATACATATGATTGTCTATTTATCAAATAAGTAACATGAGAAACTCCATATTTCCAAACACACTTGGGCAAGGAGGATTGGTACATAAGAGCTCTAGTAACTTCAAGTATGTGTTGATATTTCCTCTCAATAATTCCATTTTGTTGAGGGTCTTAACATAACTTGTTTGATAAATGACTCCTTTTAAAGTGTAGAATTCATGCATCTTGAATTCAGGTCCATTATCTTATCTAATTACCTTGATTTTTAAACTAAATTGTATTTTTACAAGACTGAAGAAGGATTTCAAAAGATATGAGTCTTCATATTTTTCCTTCATGATGAAGATCCATGTATGTCATGATTTGTCATCAACTATAATTAGAAAGTATTTGTGACCAAGTATTGAGGGGATGGATATAGGGCCTCAAATATCAACATGAATGATATTAAAATTATGAGTAGAATTAGTGTTGTTGTTTTGAAAAGGGAGTTTTCTCTGCTTAGCATAGTGACAAATATCACAAGGCTCATTAGTTTTTCTAGGCTAAATGAAAGAGAACTTCTTATTTAATATGGCAAGCTTAATGTTTGAGGGATGTCCCATTCTTCTATGACAAAAATCATTATTAACATGTCTACTACTCCTAACATTATTAATGCTACTATTGCATTGGTAATTCAGGCCCTTAGAACTAATGATGTAAATACCCGTTATAGCCTCAGTTGTACCAATCATCCTCAATGTGGACTCCTCGTGTATCACGCATTTGGTGTTGGTGAACGTCAACTTACAATTAAGGGTAAAGGTTAACTTTGACACAGATATGAGATTAAAATTGAATTTAGGAATGTATAACACATTACTAAGGCATAGATCTTTTGAAAATATCATAGTTCCAACAACATAACTCATAACATCATTGTCATTAGGTAATCTGATTTGTATAGGATCAATCTTTCTAAATGATTGGAATTCTGATAAAGAGAAGCAAACATGATCAGTTACTCATGTATCAAGAATCCAATCCTTTGTTTTAGAAGGGAAAATAATGGTTATAGGAGTACCTGGATCTGAAGATTCAATGTTAGTAATCTATTTGGTCACTTGATCATTTGTTGGTTCCTTTATCATAGCTTGGATAGCTTTGTGTTGGTAAACTTTGAATCCTCCTAAGTTGTCTTTAACACTTTGTTCTTCATATTCACTATTGACAAAGTTAATATTGCTATTTTTCTTGTAATTAGGAAGGAAGTCATGCTTCTTGTAGTATGTATCCATAGTGTGTCCACTTTTATTGCAGAAGGAGCAAAGTTTGAAACCATATCTTTTTCCTCTAAAACTACTATAGCCATTACCTCTTCCTATGTCATTGTTTACAGTGGATGTAAATCCATTTCCTTTGAATCTTCTTTTAGTAGTGACTTCATTAGAGTTGCTAATTAGGATCTTGTGATCTTTGAAGGGATCAGACAAGTTCATTTGTCTTTCTTGTTGAATTAATAGGGAGAAGGCTTTATTTAAAGATGACAGTGGATCCATGAGCATTATGTGGGATCTCACTACTACATATTACTCATTGAGATCCTTTAGGAACCTGATGGCATAATCATATTCTCTATAGTTCCTAACTAAGGTTGCAAGGTTAGAATCACACTGATTTTGGCATTAGGTATAGGTCTAAAATTCTACAGTTCTTGCCATAAGCCCTTTAGATGTGTATGATGGGCATTGATGGACTTGCTTCCTTACCTTGCACTATATATTTCTTCTTTGAGGTCACAAAATCTGAACATATCCATGTGATAATATCCTTCTTTCAGGTCTTCCCACACTTCAAAAGTTGTATCCATCCAAAGTACACTCCACAGAATTGACCTATGCAATTAATGGTTGATCCATGAGAGGACAGGAGTGTTGCATTTGTCCCAATATTCAAAAGAAGGATCATCAGTGCTTGGTCTTGTAAGAGTGCTATCTATGAACTAAAGTTTAATTTTATATTTCAGAGTCCTCATCGTTTCCCTCGATCAATAGTGGTAGTTGGTTCCTGTAAGAGGAGGTGTGACCAATACAGTTGATGGACTCTCATTATGATGCATATAGTAGAGACTGGATGGATCATCGATAGGGTTGAGGATGCTTCGGGTGGTGGCAATTTGTAAGAAAAGAAAGGGAGAAAGGAAGAAAAAAAGAAGATTTTAACAAAATGAAAGTTTCAATGGAACAAAAAGGTGCAGCAGAGCATCAAAAGATGCTCTGATACCATCTTAAAACAACAACTTTCATTGATGATGATGATTATGAGTAATGCTTCCAATCCCTTCAAAAGAATACAAGCAAGAAGATGAAAAATACCCCTTTTCTTTTATTGATTAAAATATTGAAAATTAAATCCATTAGTCTCCTCAAAAGAAAGCAACATTTTATAATTGAAGGAATCCCCAAACGGATTAAAACTAACATAACCTAACTAACTTCCTAAAAATAGAAAGGTACTGACTATAAACACAGAAAATATACAAAGACTCATTATCCTAACTAATCTACACAGTTGACCACTCTTTTGATTAATATTATGAGTGTGGGCTATGATCATCTCATCTAAGCCAACTCTGCCCATGAGAGTGGGCATGTGATGGACTTGACCAAGAGTGAGAGTGAGCATGTCTTGGATTTGACCGAAGGTTGATGTCATGGTGTCTTGTACTACCGAGATAGCAAGGCCAAGGCACATGAGCCTGACTGACATGAGTGGCACCAAATGATCGAGGACTCATGACTTGGCTCATCGATATGACCTGCATGATGAATGCTGACTAATAGATCAAGTTAGTGGTACACCATTTTGACCGAGTAATTGGAACATTGTTGCTTGAGACCATTTTCCTTGTTCATCAACTATAGGCCAGCACTGCAATTCTGGCGCCTGAGATTAGCTTTCTGGTGCATCAATTTTTGGCATGCATTGCATTCCTTATGTATCTAAGCCTGCAATGGGAAAAATCAAGAGACTCATGGGAATACAATAAATTTAACAAAATGATAGGAAAGAGACCATGAAGAGAATACATAGACTATTTTCAAATGAAAGATATAACTTAGTGTAAAAATAATATTAGTGAAATCAATTATTTAGTATGTGAATTTAAAGCAAATAGTTTATAATAGAAAAATAGAGAATACGATATATTTGAAGATTTATCTATTTTCCTTTTACACATAACTAGTAAGTTACTCATGCATTCGCATAGGACAATATTTTTTGTCGTGTGGTTAAAAACACACATGTTATTTGTGCATTCACAATCACATAGTTAAAAACACATATATTACATGTGTATTCACATGGTTAATAACATACATATTAGTCTGTGTATTCATATGGTTAACAACATACATGTTACCTGCATATTTGCATTATCAAACATGTTCAAATACATAAGGAAAATAAGTGACGATGATATTGTGAAACCTCCTATTAAAAATGTTACAAAAAAACACCAACAAAACAAAATTGTCATAAACTTCTCCATGATATATTCCAAAAGTCATGTACTTGCAATGTCAACACTATTAAGAATCATATAATAAAACAATGAACTTTATATCCACTATTTCCATGTCAAATTTCATATAATTGATAAGATTATTATGCAACCTAATAACTTTATCAAACCTCAACATGACTTTGAGTAAGACATGGAGCAAAATCGTTATAGAAAATATGATTTTAAATTAATCTCAATCCATAGGTTTGATTATGTAGTATAGGTAGATACATAGTAGTACCATATAACTTTTTAGGAGGGGAGAAAATTAAAGAGGAAGTAACATGTAACAAGTGATTATGTAGAAAAAATTTATTTTGTTATATATTTAATAGATTAATAGATAGGAATTGGCCAATCTAGAGAAGTGTGTGAGAAATAATTTGGAACAATGTTCATGTAGTATGACTAGATTGGCTAATTCCTATTATGTGTAAAAGGAAAACAGATAAATCTTGAAATATAAATATATATATATA
>NW_017723386.1:0-4308 GCF_001865875.1 Lupinus angustifolius
TAGTATGTTAACCACCTAAAAAATTGATTATCAATATTATATATTTATATTTATATTTTTATACTATATATAAAGATAAGACATAGTGTAACTAGTATTATAGTGTAAATTTCACTTTTCTATTTTGCCCTTAATATTTTTTAATTTCTACGAAAAAAATCATATAATTATATGAAATCACATCAATATATTAATTACTTCTTTCACCTTTAATTAAACATTATAATAAAACAAAAAAAATATAATATAAAAGACACCCAATAAAAAATAACAATATAAAATACACCGAATCAGTGTTATTAATACCATATTGGTCATTAAATTGATCAGAGTACTGGAATAGTTGAATAACGGTTCAACCGCTGATTCACTAATTAAGCGCATATTGGTGAAGTTAGATATACATATACAATGTATTAATATTAGTGTTGAAAAATCATAAAAAAACCAATAATTTTTTTATTTTTATTAAAAATTAATTTTAAATAAAAATCGGCAGGTATAATCGGTATGGTTCAATTGAAAATTAGTTGGTATGACCAGTTTTGACCGATATGATTGCATGACCGGTGTAATTAGTGTACTGTACTGGTATTTAGACCGACTCACCCATTTACCGGTTGAACTGTCAGGCACGAACCGGTTTTTACAACACTACATTTAATACATAAAATATATTCTAATTCTCCAAAATAAAATATATAGAATTTAAATATTTGATATCATACAATAATTATGTGGGTCAGCAGACACAACCTCTAAGTTAGACCCTACTGTTAATATTTTAAATAATAGCTAATTCAACCAGGATTTAATTACAGTTTACTTGTAAATTTATGTACACTAATCAATTAATCCATTGCCCAATATCTACCTAGTTTGATCGATTGACATATTTTGTGCTTATTCGTAAATGAATGCCTTATAGATAAATCTTGCTTATTTTTTTCTTTTAAATTTTCTATTTATATTGATGAATTTAATATTGTAATATTTATGTATTGTTAGTATAAAGAGGTATACATATTTAATATATTACTCTATAAAGTTTTTGAATGGAATACCTCATAATACTTCTTTTATTTTCCTTGATTATAGAAGTGAATGAGCACTTCTATATATAACAAGTTAGTTGCTTCAAGAGCAAGCAACTAACTATTAACAACTTTTGGAGCCAAATTAACTCATAACAACCTATAGCAAAAAGCTTCTAAGAAGCATCTAGAAGCCAAAGGAACAATAAAAGCCTGTGAGAAACGCTCAATGAGAAAAGGGCTCAGCCTAAAAGAAATGTGTGCGCCATGGCTCGGTCAAAGCTGATGCGCCATGGCCAACCAGAATTGGTGCGCCCATGATGCACTCAGGCCAGCAAACACGGTCAGTGCGCCTGAGGTATGGCGCCTGTGCATTCATGCGCCTCGGTCATGATGCGCCTGAGGCATGGCGCCTGGGCATTCATGCGCCTCGGTCATGATGCGCCTAGATTCAGAAGACACGGTCAGGGCGCCTCGGTCAGAAAGCTGGTTGTGCGCCTCAGGCTGATGCACATTGGGCGATGCACTGTGTTGGTTGAGCTTTTCATTTCTTCGGTCATGGATCATAATTCCTCGGTCAACCTTGGTTTTTCCTCGGTCATGTGGTGCTATTGGTCGGTGGATTTTGAGTTTGGCTCTATGAATTTTGACTTTGGCTTGGTTAAGTTGCGTGGGAGTTTCATCTTGATGAGGTGCAGCAAGCTGGAGCGTACAAATTAAGTACCCCAAGCTTGGAGAGTAGGTAGCAGAATGGTGTAGGATCCAGAGCTTTAGTCAATATATCAGCAATCTGTTCAAAAGTGGAAATAGGTAGAAGGTGAAACAGTTTTGATTGAAGTCGTTCCCTGACCACATGACAATTAATGTCAATGTGCTTAGTTCTTTCATGAAAAACAGAATTGGCAACTATATATCTAGCAGAGTCATTATCACAGTATAACAAAGCAGGTTTAATATGATTTATATGAAAAGCATCAATGAGATATGTCAACCACTGGATTTCACAAGCAGCAGAGGCTAAGGCACGATACTCAGCCTCGGAGGAGGATCTTGCCACAGTGTTTTGTTTCTTTGATTTCCAAGAAACAAGGGAATCACCTAAGAAAGCACAGCACCCACTGATAGATTTTCTAGAGTCAATACAGGCTGCCCAGTCAGAGTCACTAAAGACCTTAAATTGCATAGTTGATGTGGTAGGGTAGATGAGGCCTTGGCCAGGATGACCCTTGATGTACCTTAGCACTCTGCATAGTGCTTTGTGGTGCATATCAGTGGGGGAGGCCATGAATTGGCTAAGTTGTTGGACAGCAAAGCTAATATCGGGTCTGGTGTTTGTTAGGTAGAGGAGCCTTCCTACAAGTCTTCTATAGAGGACAGGATCACTAAAAGCAGGGGAATCATTTTGGCATAGCTTGGTTGTTTTAACAGTTGGGGTAGGTACGGGTTTGCAATTGATGAACCCTGTGTCAGCAAGTATGTCAAGGGCATACTTCCTTTGGCAAATGCTGATGCCTTGCTTAGATCTCATGATTTCAAGGCCAAGGAAGTATTTCAAGGCACCAAGGTCCTTGATTCTGAACTGCTCGTGCAAGCAGCTCCTTACATGGTCAATTTCACATTTATTGTTTCCAGCTAGGATAAGGTCATCCACATAAACCAGCAAAGCTGTGAATTCATGCTGTTTGGCTTTGGTGAACAGGGAGTGGTCATGTTGAGATTGCGTGTATCCTAAGCTTTGGAGACATTCAGATAGTTTTTGATACCATTGTCTCCCTGCTTGCTTCAAGCCATACAGGGATTTTTGTAGCTTGCAAACCTTACTGGTGTCATGGATAACAACACCTTGAGGTATGGTCATGTAGACCTCCTCACTTAACTCACCATGTAGAAAGGCATTATTTATATCGAGTTGGTGGACAATCCAGTGTTTGCATGAGGCAATGGCAAGTAAGAGCCTAACAGTTGTTAGTTTAACAACTGGGGCAAAAGTCTCAAAGAAGTCAATTCCCTCAGTTTGATTGAAGCCCTTTGCAACTAGCCTAGCCTTGTACCTCTCAATGGTGCCATTAGAGTTGTATTTGATTTTGTAGACCCATTTGCACCCAATGGGGTGCTTACCTGCAGGGAGGTCTACAATGTCCCAGGTTCCATTGACCTCAAGAGCAGTAAGCTCATCCTGCATAGCTTTAATCCATTCACTTGACTTGACTGCTTGGTTGTAGGTTTTGGGCTCTATGTTGGTGGAGATGGCCAAGGTGTGGTCAAGGTGAGTGGATAGAATGGAACTGTAGGATAGGACAGAGGACAAGGGATGGTTAACATTCTTCTCAACCTCACTTATGCTCTTGCTAAAAAGGTTGCAGTGGTAGTCTCTTAAGTAGGAAGGTGGGAATCTGCTTCTGGAGGACCTTCTAGTCTCTTGGATTTCAGGATTGATGTCCTCTAGGTGTGTCAGAGCCTCACTGGTCTGGTTGTTCTCTTCCTCATGGTTTGGATAGGTGATATCTAAAACAGGGAGGTCATGGTGGTTTGCATCAGGGTGGTCATTATTGGTTTGCTCATCTAGGTGATCCTCTTTATGGCTTTGCTTTTGGTAGGGGAAGAGGTGCTCATGGAATATGACATTTCTAGATAGAAATATCTCTCTGTTCCTCAAATCATATAGCACAAACCCTTTAGTTCCAGATCTATGGCCAAGGAAGATGCTTCTCCTGGCTCTGGGATCAAGTTTGGTCCTTTGCTGAGTGAGGGTGGAGGCAAAGCATAGGCAACCAAACACCCTTGTTTCAAGGAGGTTTGGTAGTTTGTTATGCAGGAGCTCATAGGGTGTTTTGTGTTGTAAGGATGGGCTAGGTAATCTGTTTATGAGGTAGGTGGCTTGCTGGACAGCATAACACCAAAACATCTTGGGCAGGCCAGAGTGGAATAGGATGGTTCTGGTGATGTTGAGGAGGTGCCTATGTTTTCTTTCAACAACAGAGTTTTGTTGGGGGGTCTCTACACAGGAGGTTTGGTGTATCATGCCACGTTCCTTGAAGAAGGCAGGGAGTTGGAACTCAACTCCATTGTCACTCCTTATGGCTTTGACAATTTTTCCATATTGTGTTTCAACTAGCTTGACAAAATCCTGCATGAGACCTCTGGCTTCCCCTTTGGTCTTCATAAGGAAGATCCAAGTGTGCCTAGAGTGATCATCTATAACAGTTAGGAAGTATTTGTGGCCATGTAGGGATGTGTCCCCAATACGTCCTCATCTGTCCATGTGGATGAGGTC
>NW_017723387.1:0-17515 GCF_001865875.1 Lupinus angustifolius
CAAAGGAACAATAAAAGCCTATGAGAAATGCTCAATGAGAAAAAGGGCTCAGCCCAAAGGAGATGTGTGCGCCATGGCTCGGTCAGAGCTGGTGCGCCATGGCCAACCAGAATTGGTGCGCCCATGATGCACTCAGGCCAGCAAACACGGTCAGTGCGCCTGAGGCATGGCGCCTGGGCATTCATGCGCCTCGGTCATGATGCGCCTAGATTCAGAAGACACGGTCAGGGCGCCTCGGTCAGAAAGCTGAAGGTGCGCCTCAGGCTGATGCACATTGGGCGATGCACTGTGTTGGTTGAGCTTTTCATTTCTTCGGTCATGGATCATAATTCCTCGGTCAACCTTGGTTTTTCCTCGGTCATGTGGTGCTATTGGTCGGTGGATTTTGAGTTTGGCTCTATGAATTTTGACTTTGGCTTGGTTAAGTTGCGTGGGAGTTTCATCTTGATGAGGTGCACTTGTTGGTGACTTTAATATACTCATCATTTATGTATATTATTTTTTATTTAAAAGTCAATAATAATTAAAAAAATAATGAATAATGGGATGAAAATATAAAAAAAAAAACAGTTATACTTTTAATTGCCCGTTTTTAAGATGAAGTACGACCAAACAGCACTCCATGTGTGTATGATTGAAACCTGTCATGCAGAGCAACATCAAATTGATCCAACCTCGCTGGATTTCACATTAGTCACACACATTTTCTGTTTCTTAGCCACTCATGTTTTCCATTTCTTTTAACCTTTTAATATTATTATGTATTAACTCCATGTATTCTTCCAGTTATTTACAGTTGTATTGTTTTGACCGCTGATATTTTATGTATTTTTTTGTCTAACCACGTATTTTTAAGGAAAATAATCATTTTGAATCGGGAAATTATTTAGTAAGTCATTTACTAGTTATTAATTTTTGTCATTTGCATAACATTTGTTGCTTAAAAGAATATATTGTCAACCTTGTGTGGTTTCAGCCTTTCAGGTGCCGACAAAACATTTCCAATATATTAAATTAGACTCTGCTTTCTTTCTACTTTCTCCATTTCATCCTTTGTAGTCTAAAAGATTTATACACCGATTAATAAATCATTTACTTAATTGTTATCTTATTGTATTTTTACTAAAATATCCATCATCCAAATTGTAGAAACTTAATTATTTAATTAATTCATACCGTAAAAAGATGTAAATATAAAAATTTAATAGGATAAAAATTTGGAAAGAAAAAAACCAGTCCTAAAAATGTAAAACTACAAAAGTTTTGAAATAAAAATAAAAACCTAAAATAACGAAAAGTAAAGATAAAGTTACTCAATCTCGGTAACTACCCTTTTATTCTCTGTTTTCAATTTTAACTGTTGATTGTAAAACTTCAATTCTGATAACTACTTTTATATCATTATGCATGTATCTTGGCCTTTTACCTCATAAAGACCCATATACCAAGTAGTTATGTATGCAATAATGAAAAAGTTTTGGTTGAAATACTTGTGAATGAGATAGTGGAAATTTTGATGGCTTCAGTTTTATATAGGATTTATACTTTCAAATGTGTTGTGTTAGACATCTTCATAACATAACTAAATGTGACTTGTGAAATATTATTACTTTATCTAAAACCGAATATTGATGCATTAAATTATGTTAGATTAGCATCTTCCCCTAAAAGTTTTTCTACTTCAACTAAGTCTTGTAACTTTTTGGTATCCAATAAAGAAATCTTTTTTCATCATTTTGATTAGTTTCTACTTTTATTTTGAACATTGTTGATGATCTCTTTCCTGGTTTCATTATCTTGTTCATGAATGATATCACATAAAAAATGTCACATTAGATTACAGGATGACCAAAAAGTGAAGGATTTAATTTATGTGAAAAATATTAATTTATTAATTTATTACCCTAAAAGTGAAAAATACTCTTAGTAATATCAAAAAAAACATCATCATTTTGTTTTCGGCTAGAACCTAGAAGTTTGCCTACATATGAAGGCAAACGTATCATCACAAGTCACTTATGTTTTCCAAATCCATGGTTATTTTCATCAAGAGTTGATGACTAGCTCTAGATTTCATGAAAAACGAGGTGGTTTGATATCGTCAATATGTGCTCGCCCATAACTCTTGTTGCTAAATAAAGGTAGGATAGAGATCGACCATGGTGGAATACAACGACCATGGTAGAGGTCATGGTGCAAGCCACGGGGAAGAAAATTAACAATGATTAACATTTCTCATGTCATCATCAAGTAATATACTAATATTATAACAAAGATTTATTTGTTAGACGTTTGAAAATTAAAGGATATATTTGAAACAACAAAAATCATGGGATTTTATACTAACTTAAAAAGGGAATCCATATTGGAGTTTTGCCATATTTCTATTTAAACCTAGGATGTGTTTTATATTATGGTAGAAGATAATTTCATGAGACGCGTTTTAGTCCTATTATATTTTATAATTGTTAGTTTATCATATTAATATATTCAACACATATGCATGCTTCCTAACTTTGAATATTAACTCTTTTTTGCTGAAAGAGTATAATATATATATATATATATATATATATTGTTAATATAAATATTTATACACATTTAGTATATCATTCACATTTTAGTTGTATTAAATATTTTTTGTATTATTTCTTTGAAGAGACAATAATAATTAAGTATGAATAGTAAATGATGCAATAATATTGTATATATACATTGTTGGTGCATCCATTTTTTTCTTACTTGAAAAAAAATTCAGCTGATTTTTCAATTGAAAAACATATATAATTACTAATTCAGTACTTCAGTGCATATGCCAAACGAGTGTTAAATCTTTAGAGTATGCATGTTAATTTATAAGTCACTCAGCAAATTTATTTGATAAAAAGAAGTAAGTATTAGGGATTTATTTTAAAAAGTTACAAACTTATGATCTATAATTTTGTATTTTTTTTTTGTACAACTATAATTTTGTATTTGATCAACTGCTTGAAATAACTTGTAGTCCTATAAGGCTAAATGGCTAATATCATCTTATACACATAACTGATTTATCAGATAATCTTATAAATTTAAATTTAACTAAATAACTTATTAACTTATAATTAGGTTATAAACTTTAAGTTAAGTTATAAATAGAAAATAAATTCAACATGAATGGTGATTTTGATGTTGTCTAAAATCCAGTATTCCATGGTTTTAATGAGTAGTTAGCAATGATGAAATTAGGCCTAGATGAACAGCTAATTCATTGCTGGACTTAGACAGCTTATTGTCAATGACAGATTGTGATAGGTACTACTAGGATACATATGTTTGGAATAAATTATGTTTTTAAATTATGATATTCTATATGTCAAATTATAAATTTAAGAAATAGAACACGGTATCAAATTTGAAAATTTTTGTTTCTTTTATTTGTTTATAAGTTTTTTTTATAAACTAAATTGTTACCTTAAAAATAAGCAAAAACAATCTCAATTAAATATCAACTAATACATACTTTCAAACCCTGAATTCAACTCCATCAAACATTCATTACTTCTTCAGTTAAGGGGGTTGTTTAAGGAAAAAGATCACCTAATATTCCAATTTTTTTAATATATTAATTTTATTATTAATTAAAGTATTTAGTAATATATTTTATTGTGAGAATAGATATAATTAATGTTATTTAATAAATAACTATATATCTAAGAATTTTCTAAATGTATAATATTTGAGGGGAAAATGTATACATCGATAATGTGTGAGTTTTATACACGGTTGGTGCATTATTCACCAATCATATTTAATCGTTATTAATTTTCCAAAAAATAATATATATATATATAGTAGATAAATGTGTATAAATCTTTATATTGGTTGGATATTATACTTACTACACTCATACTAATCATGTTATGTTTGGCATTTTAGAGAGGATGATGGATGAAACAAAACATTTTGGAAAGGGAATTAAACATAGGAAATAGTAATAGTAATTAGTAAGGAGGTCATTTTCCCATTAGTTTTGATGTCCCTCTTTCGAGTTTGTAACTTTGTATTTTTCTACGGCCTTTGTTATTTCTTAATGCTTTATCTCTTCATGTGTTTGAAAGAGCATTGTTCTTAGAGTTGTTTTTAATATAATAAAAATATTTTTACTCTATTATCTACTGTATCATTCTTATTTTTTAACTTTTGTTTTTAAACAATTTTTTTGTTGTTCTTATCAAAAGGAAAGTGAGGAGAAAGGCAGATGTTGTGGAAAAAATGTAGATGTTATGAAACCTAAATAAGAATAAGAATGACATTTGTCATTGTGAGAAAAAATATATATATTGTTCTTATTTCATAGGGAGTTGTAATAAATTATAAAATAATGTATAGATCCAAATAAAATGAAAATGTTGTTTGTCATTGTTGTTGATAACCTTTTCATTCGATATCTTGTTTCAATTTTCTTTGGCTGAATATTAATCCTAATGCTATTCTCTTTCTATACTTAATGTCACGAGCAACAAATTACATATAGAAGTTTTTTATTATTGATATTCTATTCTGCTATGATCTCTTTGGTCTATCTTTCTTTCTGTTAATTTAAAAAATTGAGGTGAGTTATTAAAATGATTAATTGGATTTTTGACAGTGCTAAAGTCTTGAGAACTAGAGTGTTTAACAATTTATTTAGCGAAAGTAATACATCTACTTGTAATTTCTCATCATTTTCGTTCGAACATAGATTAGTTATACTAGACTTCAAATAATTGTTTTTGCCTCTAGACACGTCTATGCACTAAACTAATGGTATTATATAATGAAATTGAAAACCTATTATTTTTTTTCGAGGTCATGCATATAAAGAAATTAAAAAAAAACCACCTAACGTAGAGGACTTATACTTGACCAAAGAAAATATACTTGTTCTCTAAGAATACATTGCTCTTTTCGGCTACAAACCAGATTCTACACCTATGGATCCTTCGACAAAATTGCATGCTGAAAAAGGAAGCACTTATACTTTTGGGCACATATAGAAGAGTAAGACTTTAATACCCTATTAAAATAGGATTAAATATCTTCTTTAATTTAATTTGTTGTTTAAGTTAATTTATGTCTAATCCCATAAACTTTCATTCTTGTTCCATGTCACTGCAAAGACTAGAAAGAAGATACCAACCACTAGACATAGAAGATCTGATCTACATGACAGTTGATCATGCATGGATGAACAAGATCTAACATATATGGTTGTCGATCATGTCTGGATAATCGACCTAGTAAAAGAAAGGACAATGTCGACAAGACAAGATAGGTCAGCACTCGACAGGTTCACATTGCTCACACAATAGAGATAGTCCAAATTCATAGCAGTGTCGATCTAGTCTGTTGGAAAGATAAGGTCATGCTAACCTCAACGATGGTATCTTCCCTTGGAGTCTAAGCCACTCCACCTTTGTATAAATAGGTGAAGCCATTCATAAAGAAATGATAATATATTTTCTCTGCTTTTCTCTAAGCATACTCCCATAAATACTAACTTGAGCATCGACTTGCCTTTTCAAGTACTCACCCAAGGCAGTCTAAGATCGGCGATATGGGTGAGCATGAGTTGGGTAAGGTTTGTCTTTACCCAACCCTAAATATTGGTCATGTTATTTTTTTGAACTCAACCATAGACCCGAAGCTAGTCCAACTCTAAATATCTATCAGGTTAGCCTTTGAACCCGAACTCAACCCTAAGACTACATTGCAATTTGCAAATTATGTGTACTAACATGTTAACAGTGTCCACATTTCTAATATTTGTTTTGTGTTTGGTCCTGCAACACCCATGTTGTTGATCTGATTGCTCATGTTGCTAAGACTTGAGTGCTCATGTTGCTAAGACTTGAGTACCTTGTGTTTATGTCTACCTTGCAATTTAGCTCTTCCTTTCCATGCTCAACTATAAAAGCTTGAATAGATTGATCTTTTTCATGTACCAGTGTTGCAGGACCTATAACTTTTTTCTTGACTCTTTTGATTGCCTCTTCCTAAGAGGATGAAGTTGGACTTTATGTACTTGATGTAATTGGCGACCTTAATAGACAAATGTAAAAGACCTTTAAAAACAAAATTAATTGTCTTTAATATATAAAACGGCGAAGATGAAAGAATATTGGACTTTGGTAATATGGTATATATAAAATAAAAATATGGTATATATAAAATAAAAATATGGTATATATAAAATAAAATTATGAATGAGTAAACGAGTACTATGTGCTAAAACTTGTCTATTATCAACTAAATTAATATATACATATACCACATAAGGTCTAATAATTAGATAATACTATGGAAGAATCTAGTTAATTGATTACTAAATTAGCTTTGAATTTGGCTGGATATGAAATTGTCTATATCCCTTGTCTAATAGTATGCCATTTAAAATGCAAATGAGCAACTGATTGCTTTGAAATTGTCTATATCCCTTGTATAACTGATTGCTCCAAATCACTGGTTTCCTTTGTATCATTGAGGGCATGAGTTTCATCATCTGAGAAAAAATTTAGTTACAGTTAGAGAGACAGTTTCTACTGGTAATGGTCGGTGATGCGAAGTAAATAAAGAAGAAAAAGTGGAAGCTTCAAGGAGATAAGGAAAATTGAAGGGATGAAGTATGTGCTAATACATAATAATCATACCTGAAACTGTGGATAGTGAGAAGTCAGTTAAGTGTTTGACACACTCCTTCAGTGCCTGGAGTTCGG
Source organism: Lupinus angustifolius (assembly GCF_001865875.1). Classification (NCBI taxonomy): domain Eukaryota; kingdom Viridiplantae; phylum Streptophyta; class Magnoliopsida; order Fabales; family Fabaceae; genus Lupinus; species Lupinus angustifolius. The sequence continues at coordinate 6,738 of NW_017723387.1, forward strand.
CTTCCTTCTGTTGGAAATTGGATCGAGTCAGGTGCAGTTCAGATTCTAGCTCTGCGATCTGGTTCTCCTGCTGTTTTATCAGCAAATTGTTTAGTTTCTGATTCAGTTCGGATGGCAATGCTCCACGGAACTGAGAATAGTTAAAATTTGGGTCTTCATCTGGAACTTCAAGCTGCACAGCAGTTTCATGATCTTTAAACTTAGATATTGTGAAAAGTGCATTAATGGGCTACTGGTTCCCTCCCCTAGGTCGTGGTCGGAAACCGCAGAAAATTAAACAAGACTAGGCAGTCTAAATGTGTTTTCGCCCACACACATACAGAAGGTAAACACAAAGTGATTGATTATCACAGTAAAAACACATTTTCAATGCAATTTGACTTAGACTGTTTCCTTCAGTAAATCAAGGTAAAAACAAATTGGCTGCCCAAATACAACTACCTAACTATAAGCAGGGGAATATGAAGAATGAATAAAGGACATTAGTAATATTAGGAATATGGATCCGGTTTCTCTAAAGTGTGGGTGCACTGTAAAGAGAAAATTGCACATATATGACCATTGATAGAGAAATCAATGGCTGATTGTGATAATATGTTTGCACATATATAAGAAATCCTGGAGTTTTATTAAATCATAACTGTTGAGTTCTTAATCAATGGATATAAATGTGCACTTTACCTGCACTCTTGGAGGACCTAAATCTTACGAATGTTAGACAAACAAGAAAGAATGCACAAGAAGTTCACCTCATCTAATGTTGGCCTTATTTCTTCATGCCAATGACCGTCAACTGTACACCCAGAAAGCTTTTGGAGTTCAAACTCAAGTTCTGCTTCCAGTTGATCCATTTCCAGAACACGTGGTTCTGGTTCTTCGGTAAGAGCACTACTCCCACATTCACCTCCGTCATTTACGAAAGTACTCCAAATATTGACATCAGTTCCTCTGAACTCTCTGTTTGTCTTCTTCGGCATTACTTGATCATGCTTGCCACTAATTTTGCAAGAGTTCGTATCAATATCTCCACCAGAATCCAAAATTTGATGAGCACATAATAATTTTCTTCCGTCGAGCTCATATTTTAGTTCCTGAACATTTAAAGCTAGTTCCTCCACGGTGTTATTCAGTTTATTGATCTCAGTTTTTTCAGCTGACATCATATACATGATGCCAAAGCCAAGTGCCATACCAAATGAGTTATCTGAAGAATGCAATATGATGTTAAGATAAGAACAAGGAAATTTCAAATTTAAAGACATCATTGCAAGGTTCAACAATCTTAAAATAATCAAATTATGTTTGAAAATAATTACTAATTCATGCATTGTTAAGTATAAAGGCACATTAGCAGATGGTCGAAAACGAAGAACATATAGTCAACAGGAAAATGCATCATGGCATCAAAACAAGCATCAATTAACAACAAATTGTGAAGAGATTAAGCACAGAAAATTTGCAATCGTCTGACCAATAACTACTCATTATTCTTAGAATAGTTTGTGATTATAGATTTACAGATTCAGCCAAACAAACCTCATTCTTTACGGTGGAAACGGGTTAAGCCGCCTATTAAGGGCTTATTACCTGGCTTATAACAGGCTAGGTCAGGCCAGACTTTTTGTGTAAACAACTCAAGTTTTTTTAAAAAGCATATTTAGCTTAGTCAATATTCTATTATACTATTCTATGCCATGATAAAAATAAAGTTATATAATTTTAATTGAACATTTGGTACCCATAAGACCTGCAGAAGAATGCTAGTTAACACATGTCAAATTGTTTGACCTCAATTATGGTATACAATACTTTTGCTACCAAACTCATAACCATTTTGAAATTTTTACACCAAAAAGTTGGCATATTGAAAACTTATACAAAATACAAAACCTCCCAATTTTTCGAAATCACATAAAGGGGTTTTAAAGCATTAATCAGAACAATTATGACATCTCTAGTTATTAATTATCAACAAATGCCTGGTTTCTACAGGAGAAAGATTCAAATTTTATTTGCATTCGATATACATAACAATATTTAATATCTTATTGACACATCTACTAATCTGCACCATTCATTTTATAAATATACATGTAAATATAATTCAATAATGCATAATGGTCTCTTTTTTTGTTTAACACAGGGTATTTCCTCATCTATGAAACTAATCTCTCTTTTCCGGGATGCATTCTCAGGAATCAAAATTTCCTGGGATCTAGCGGGAAGCGAAATTTCTTAGGATTTATTGAGACCTTACACCACTATACCATTAGTTTGGGACCATTTGTCTCATACAAAGCAATAATTTGTCCTCTTATAAAAGCTCTTTTATAATATTCAATTACAACCCAAATAATTTTTTTTGCAAAATCAATTTCAAATCACAAAGCTACCCCAAACACAACACAAATTAATCATAAAAAACAGTTTAATATAATCTCAAACCTTTGGAAGAAGAAGAAGATGGAACCTTTGAAACTAAAACTCTGTTGGTAATTCTCCTCTTGTTCAACCAAAAGGGTAGCAATTTCTTCCCACCCTTCTTCTTCTTTTTCTTCTGATCAGCATTAGGAACCTTAACTCCATTCTCAGACCCAATGGGTCTAGATCGGGATTGGGACTCACCATCTTGTCTGAGAGATTCAGAAGTGGAAAAAACAAAGACCCCGTTGTTCTCATCACGTGTATGAAGATCGGTTACAGAATCATCAGATTCATAAGAAGAAGAAGGATTTTGATGTGGGTGTTGAATAGATTGAGAGTGAGGATTGTTGAGGAAGTGAATAGTGATGAAACCAGTGGATCCAGCCACAGCGGCAGCTAACAGAACTTGCCACATTGATCGTTGTTGTTGCTGCTGCTGCCAGTGTGTGAGTGAGGGGGATTATGTTATTATGTTAGAACATAGGGGTCACGTGCTTCCAGCTTTTATTCTTTTTTTTTGGTACATTTACATAAATCACGATCCATGTTCTAAATATTTTTGTCTTCACATTTTAAACTAATTAAATCTCATCAAATAATTAAAAAATATTATTTATGATTTTATAATTATATAATAATTTTCAATTAGATGGAGATAGAATGAGGCATATAAAGTAGGACAAATAATCTTAATTCACTTTTACTCGCTCCACCTTCAGTAACCACGTGTTAACCTTTTAGAGTTGGGAAGATTAATAATGTAATAAATTATTAAATAAAGTAAATATTGGATACAATTTAAGTAAAATAATTTTATTTAAAAAAGAAATGAGAAAATATAAGGCGAAAATGACAGAAATATATAAAAGTATAGATGGAAAATAAAATACAAATATATATTAAGTTTATACAACTAAATTAGAATAATTTGTTCTTGCTTATATTTTTTACTAGGAGTATATTGGTGAGCTCATATGGGCTGCTTCGTATTACTTGGATTTAGTGATGATTATAAGACTCAGGAGAAGGGTGTGTAACATATATTAAAATAAAAATAATATATATTATCATATATAAAAAATAAAATATGAATGCCAAAATCACAATATTTAAATATTTTTAATCAAATAAATTACACATTTCATAATTGATTTTTACATGATTTCATATTTTGAATTCGTTGAATGGTGAGTTTATTGTCAGTGTTATTGAACATTTCTTGCTCAGTATAAGTCACTAGATAGTCATTCATCCATGTATCTTCCATTCAATTATGTAACTTATTTTTCACAATTTTCATAGCTGAAAATGCTCTTTCTACTATTGTCGTGGCAATAGATAAAATTTGTTAACTTCAAGAGAAGATAAACTAATGGTAAACAATGTGTCTTCCACTTTCAACCAACTTCTATGAAATATTATTGATTTATTTCAAAGAAGCAAATTCAACATTGCAATGCATATCAATGATATAAGTCTCAAGTTGATTATGAAACATCACTAAATGAGGTGGACAAAAATCATGTGGATAGAACTTTGCAAATTCAATCAGTTTTGCCTTTTCAAAACTAGAGATCAAATTGGCTGGACTTAAACAATACATCCAAAAAAATAGTTGAGTATTTAACTCATCATGAAGTTCCTTAAGTTGCATATTCACGATAGTATAAAATAATTCAACATAATAATGATGTTCTATTGTGATAGCATGTACTCTACCTCCACGTCGTGATTTACCATAAGGAAAAAAGTCAACATTCATATCATGAATGTCAATGTCATGCATATTGCAAGATAAGATTACCTCTTGCAATAAAGATTCTCATCCATCATCCCTCATAATCTCTAATCATTGCTTAGCGATTTTAACCAAGATCATTTTTCTGGAATTAATCCATTCTCTTTAATAATTTCAACAACAACAGACATAACAAATACATCAATATAAATTTATCAAAATTGCATAATATGAACTCAACGAGTATCAATAACTGACTTGAGACTAGTTTCTTGATTCAAACCTTGCCCCCTTAAAATTTCTCCATTTTCCAATACCTTGTAGATAGTATATTATTTTTTTTTAAATCCAAAGTGTGTATTTGCACACCCTCAATTCTATATAGCACCGCCAATGCTTGGATTGATATCTAAAAGTCTTACCCATAAAGATTTAAGTATGTTTGGGTCTAAATTTGATGAAGTTGTAAAAAAAAATGAAAATACAAGAGATGGAAGATTAAAGGAAAGAGGAAAAACATGTGGATGAAGTTAATTCAATTAATAAAATATATGTTACTTATAATTTAATTTTAAATAAAATTAATAAACATTGCATATCTCCAAAAGTAATTTTTGAAATCTCCTCAATTATATCTCAAACATGTGTACAAAAACTATTAATTATAAAATCATCAAATAGTAAAGATACATATATGTCAAATTTGTATAATGATATCATTATGTAATAAATATAAAAATTTAAGAAAGATGAACAATAGGTGTTGACCAATAAGAGGCGCAATGAGTACATTAAGATTTATAAAATATAGAATTAATTGAAATTTGATATATATAATAACATAAAATTAAAACATATGAACATGCCTTGATAAATCTCTGCTTTTCAAATTAATATTATATTTCAAATGGTTCTATAACATCGAACAACAATTAAAGTTTCTAATTCTCATTTTTTAAATGATTTTTTTTCAAAATACTACTAAATTAAAGAGTTTCTAAAATGGCAATATATAGTAAACTAAAATATACATGTAGTAAGTAATATAGTAGAAGTTATATAACTCTAATAAAAATAGTAACGTAAAAGTTAAATTATGCATAATAACGCTATAAAATTAGCAATATCAAATAACATAATATAATAACAATAGCTTAAATTTAAAATTATATTACAATAGCCATTAGAAATTAAATTGCCAGCTGTTATCATATATTGAGTCTAAATTCTGGTTGAAAATTTAATATCATTTTTAGTGACTAATACTAATTGTTTTTCGGTTATGGGGATTGAAAAGTTGTTTTCTGGTTAACTGTGATTTATTCCTTATTATTTAATACATAGATAGTATGTAATTTTAAATATTATATAAAAATGTTCGTTATTTAATTTTATCATTTTGAATTGTTTGATTTGAGTTATTTTATGTGTTTGTATTATACTAGTATAACTTTAATAAAAGTGATATGAAACTATTCGTGTGAACAAATATACTGCTACAACACAATTAGTATGATACAAATTATAATTAAAATGAGTAAATATATAATTTTAGAGAGTTCATTTTTTTGTTATTTCAGTATCCCGATCAATTTATAATTGACAGTAGATTAGTAGTTATTATTACTGGTTGATTGTAGTAATTATTATTTTATATTATCCTTACATAATTGAAATTAGGGACCAATTTGGGGTAAGTAAAATATAAGATTGTTTAAGGCAATATCTTGAGCTTATATCTCCAATAAGTAATAATTGGGTTTTCCCCAAAATTTATTGTAATTAAAAATTTTGATAAATAATGAGGACTCATTTCTTATTTCACATTCACAATTTATTTTGGCCCCACAATTTTATTTAAATTTTGGCATATTGGCATAAAAATTTCACGTATTTTTTTTATTCTTTTGATAAATTAAGGGGTCTAGTTTTCTTTTCCATGGTGGACCTATAAAGTGCATTTTATAATATAATCAACCCTATTATAGTTATCTTTTGCAATGTAATGCAGCTTGGACCGAATTGGTCCAACCGCTGGTCAATTATAATAACAATCATGTTTCATATTTTAAACAAATTTTTTGTTAGACCGTTTTGAGCTATTTAGAAAATGGTTCAAACCAAGTTGAATTGGTAATAATCGGAATAAGCCAAATTTCTTAACCCAAATTATTTGCATTAAAAACTTAAAAAATGAAGAAAAAGCACAAATTGATAGAAAAGGTAGAAACACGAATGATGATTGATAAGATAGAGTGAATAAATGTGATGGGTAATGTGAAAGGAAAAGAACTAATTAAACATAACCAAAGTGAAAAAAATAGGGATGAAGAGGAAAAATGTTAAACAAAGTCATTCACTTCAGTCATAAAAACCAAACAACCATTCATCCAGATAATATCCAGCATCGCATTTGTCATCTTAGGTTTTGTTTTGCAATTTTAGGTCGAAGTTTTGATGGATGAAGATGCTCTATGTTTGATGAAGTTCTTAAATTTGAAGAAACCCACAAGGCCACAAGCACTTCCTTGCTTTGTCATGAAAAATATTTATTATCTGTTTAAGTTAGGTAATTTAAAATTATATTTAAGTGATTAATTATAATAAGTAAACACAATTACATGATTTCTACGAAATAAAATTTATTTTGATTTTCTTTTGGTTTAATTTATAAGAGGAAAACATACAATAGAATATGATTAAAAACTCACTTTTTCCGAAAATATAAAACGTGTTTATATTTTGGGCGCCTAAAATATTAGGAAATAAGTTCCTAAAATTAAAATATTATATTATTGCATAATATAAAGTTCAGTGTATAGAAGATTTAAAGTGTGGTCAATTTTTTATATACCAATAAATCAACTTTTCCTTGGAGTGTGTTGGTTGAAAGTAAACTTTAATCATTTGATTTGCATAAAAAAGTAACTTTTATACACAAAGAATCACAAAAACTGGAATTATTTGTTTACATTAAGATCGTTAGTTTCAAAATTAGCTGTACACAGATGAAATGGAAGAAAACATTTGCGATTACTTTATAACCAAACAATTATAAACTCACTTTTCAAATTGTAATCAAACTTAGAAAATGTTGAGTTAAATAGAAAACAGTTTTTTTCTCACTATTTTTAGTCCATTCAGAGGTGTTTTAATTTTCTTTTTTTGTGTTCTCGCACTAGATGTGCTTTAATTGACAGATTGCATTAAAACTAAAACTAATTATGTACTAATATTCAAAATAAAAATCTTTCTTCAAATACAAAATTAATTATATAAGTCAGTAGACACCTTTTTTTATCAATTCCCTCATTGTCAATGGTGCCATCTAAATCTTCACTCCTTTATCGCATACCATATATAGTCTTTTAATTATTATTGTTGTTTGTTTAAAGTAAGTTGCATAAAAGAATTTAGATACATTCCATATGGAGATATATCGGACTACTTATATATTATTGACCAATGAAATCCTTATATTGGTAGCATAAATTAAACTCATAACTTGTGAGATCTAAGTTGGATTCTTATTGATTTGATCTGTCTTCATTGATTATTCAATATCTAGAAATATTTAAAAATATCATAAAGTATATAAAATTAAAACATTTTAGATTGTAATAAAGTAGGATGAAAATATAAATTATAAATTATTTAGGATGAAAATCAATTTTTTCTAGCCAACAAAAACAAGGGAACAGCTAATAAAGTAGGTGCCACTATGGGGATTGGAGAATGAGATCATGTTATGGTATTTGGGTAACTTGAATAACTTAAGAGTTAAGAGACACGAGTTATTTTAAGGGATTTCTTAAATCACGGTTTATACTATGTTTTATGAAAATAACTTCTAATCAAACAAAATTAGGGACTCTACAGATTTTTTAAATAAGTTTCTTGACTAGCTTGTAATCATCTCACGTACCTTACGGAACACACTCTTTTATCTCTTATAATCTTTTAAATTATAAGCCCTTTTACATCATTATACAATTATTTTATGGATTTAATATGTATACATTGACATTGTAAGTATTTTACACTGTCAGTAAATCATCCACCATTGATTTGCTAACTACCATTGACTTTAAAACAAAAGTAATACAAATCAATGGTAAATGATATATTAAATTCTTATTTTTGTTAGTTAACTTTACAAACATGTTAGCTTATCAACAATAAATATCCAGTTTCTTAACCTTTTAATAAGCTTTACTATAACTTTTACTTAACACAGGATTGGTCCTTAAATTTTTTTTGACTTGATTTTTTTTTAATTGTTTCAAAATTTTTAGTTTACTCTCCGAAGTCACTTAATTAACACTATAATTAGACATGTCATAATTAAGAGGACACGTATGGAATATTAGTGATGTCATCATTTAATTAATGATAAAGATTAAAATCAGACCTTGAAACAGTTAAAACCAAAGTTGATTATACAAATTAAAGAACTAAAATCAAAATTAGCTCAATTTTCATAAAGTAAACATATTTAAGCCTGCATAAATATTATATTAATATTCTTTTACTCTTAAAACCTAACATAGTTTCTTGGTATCGAGAAATCATGGTTATGGAGAAAGAAGAATTTGAGAGCACAAGGTAAAAAGGAATTATGCATTACATTGATCTTATTGATTGAATATAGATGTATTTATACAAGATACTAAAAGATGAAAAGAAGAAAACTGCTAAAACAGAAATAACTACCCTGAACCCAAAAGGAGAAAAACAGAAACAAAAAGAAAAAAGGGACCTTACAAGAATTAAGCTATACCTAAACTACCCTTACAATGTAAAACAGAATGAACAACTAATGCAGAAGAAGGAAAAGCGGAAGAATGGCAATGTATTAATACTAAAGAGGAGAAGATTAATCTAACAGCCCCCCCTCAAGTTGGGTGGTGGAGATCACGAAGGCCCAACTTGGCAATGAATTTCTGAAATGCATGAACTAGTAGAGGCTTTGTAAGAGAATATGCTAATTGAGAAGAGGATGGAACATGAATCAGAAGAACTAGTTTATTGTGAATTTTCTCCCTTACTATATGGCAACCAATCTCTATGTGCTTTGTTCGTTCATGAAAAACCGGATTATGAGCTAAATATATAGCAGATTTGTTGTCACAATAGACATGAATAGGAGAAGTGGTAGGAATATGAAGATCATCCAGCAAGTATTTTAACCATTGTAGTTCACAAACTAAGCTTCCCAGGGCATGATATTCAGCTTCGGTTGAAGATCTGCTCACTGTATTTTGCTTCTTTGTCTTCCAAGAGATCAGAGTAGGCCCCATAAAAATGCAAAAACCTGTGATAGATTTTCGCGAGTCTATGCAACAAGCCCAATCAGAATCAGAGAAAGCAGACAAATGCATAGGTCAGTTAGAGGAGAAGAAAAGTCCATGTGCAGGTGAGCTCTTGAGGTAATGCAAGACCCTTAATGCAACTTTATGATGAGAGTCAAGAGGGTTGGCCATGAAGAGACTTAGTTGTTGGACTGCATAGCTGATATCTGGTCTTGAAATGGTTAGATAAAGCAGTCTACCAACCAATCTTCTATAGGAAGCAACATCTTGTAGAGGAGTGCCTTTGCGAAGTTGTAATTTTACATCAGAATCAAAGGGAGTAGCAATAGGCTTTGATGTTAAAGAACCTGTATCTTCTAACAATGATAGAGTATATTTTCTTTGGTTCATGTGTATGCTAGTTTTGGATCTAGCTATTTCTAGTCCAGGGAAATATCTAAGGCTTCCCGAGTTTTTGATTTTAAAGGATTTGTCCAAAACAAATTTTGTAATGCCCCGAAAACTACTTCTAAAAAACATTGCAGAAAAATTGGTAATTTTTTTTTTGAATTAAGAGATTGTATAAAATTGTTTCCTTTTAAAATCTTCCTTTTCCGGGACATCACTTTAAGTAACTCAAATGCGGAAAATCAACTTATCGCTATCGAATGATAACTTAACCTGATTCACAATTTCTTGAATAACACAATTCATATAAACGGTTAAGTCATAATTAGTTCATACATATTGGGTCAACAAAGGCGGAAACTACATCGCCACTAAACATACACAAAATCCACATAACACAGCCCCTATCAAAACAAAAGGGGATATCGACTGGCCCACAAGCCAACTCAGAAGATTCCAGGAATGCTGGACCCCTCACTCGGATCCTCTTCCTCTTCCGAGTCAGACACGAGGTCGATCACCTCCACCGAACTCTCCACATTTACGAGCTCAATGACCTCGTCCTCCTCCTCTTCTTCCTCCACTTCGTTATGCCACAACCCAGCGGCATAATTTGGTGGAGATGACATTCTCAGACTCGGAGTCTTCTTGCACGGACCTCCTCCAAGAACCCGGCTACTCTAGGCTCTGCTGGATGACGGAGCATCCAAACAATCTGCCCACGTCCTACGACCGTGAGAGGGAACAACACTGTCACTCCTAACTGGCGGGTGTCGAGGTCCAACATCTGGAGGCATCATACCCATTGGCGGCAAGGTGAAAGAAGCGTCGATGTAAGCGTCAGGGTAAGGGATCATCATCGATGACCCGTTGCACTCCATGTGCAACGACAGACTGCAGGGGCCTGTGTAAGTGTA